>NW_010188665.1:43466-75286 GCF_000695765.1 Mesitornis unicolor
CAGGAATTCCTTTATGGTTTGTAGAAAACAAGTTGGAAACAAACTACAAAATATTTTGCTTTTGCAAAAAGAGGGAAGGGCAAACAAAAGTTAAATGCAATTTTCTATACTGGCCTCATTTATGGTTCCAAGTTTTACCCACTGTATAAAGCACAGCTCATTTACCCAAGCAACATAGATGGAAATCCAGCACTTTGGGGTGGGTGAAGCTGTTTGGGTTTGGAGATCACGCTATGTAATTGTACGCAAAAGGAGAGCTTGCCATTGCGGTTACCAGCTCCAAATGGGAATGGTATGAATAGCCAAACTTTTCATAGGCGTTGTAAATTGTGTTTCCACAAACCAACTTCCAGGAATAACAGCATGCTTTTCTAAATGATGTTTGTTTGCTCTCTGCACCCCTTCCAGCCCTCCCCCTTCTCTGTTCTGCTTTTTATTCTTTTTATTCATTCAAGTGTTGAAAACTTAGGGAATATTTTGGTGACTTTCACAGACATTTGTGATTTTTCCTCCTGAACTGCCAAAGTAAAAGTTGGCCCAGACCAGCTAAGGCACTTCCACTGGGATTAGAGGATGGTAAATCAGAAAGAGGCAATAGTATAGTGAAATCTTGGTTAGAAATTACAATGCCATTTCCTCCCTTACAATGAATGGAAAGGCAGAAATAACTTCAGGAAAGACTTTCCTGCCTCTGCAGGGCCTGTTTGAATTCGCAGCAAACCCAAAGACTTTATCCTCTTTCCTACTTGCACATGCTCCACATTTTGCTTGTTAGTGAGTCCTGGACATGAGTCCTTGGTACTTTATCTGACAGAAGAAGTGGAGCAGCTGCTTGGACATGAGTTACAGTAATGGCCCGCCTAAGTCATGTGAAAACTGGATCTCTATGGGAGTGGGGGCAGGATCATGCAAACTTTGATTCTGATTCATTCTTGGAGCTGTTCCTGTATAGGCCACACTTGCAATGAGGCTGTTTTCAGACCTGGCTCCAAACAGCCTGTAGCTGAAGGCTATAGTTAGCAACAGTTCAGTTCTGTAATGCTGATGAGACACTGCTATCCATCTCAACACAAGGAAAAGATCTCTCCAAGGGGCTCCTCCACCTTCCTCCCAGCATTAGGTGGCTGAAGAAGGATTACCTGGTGGTGTGTGCATCGTGGTGTGTGGTTTTCCTGGGAACAAATCTGATGTTTTTCTGGCTCGTTAGTCACTACAGTCATAGGAGATGCTCTAGAGCAACACTGAAGCCTGACATCAATGACTGGTGTGGGGCAGGAGTTTGCAGCTATGTTTTAATCTGTGATAGAAGTGCTAGAACCTGCTTCTTCTCCTGAATCTACCTGCTGATGAAGTGAGGCTGGAAAGGACACTAGTGAGTAGGTCTGGCTACAAGAGATATGATGGTCATGATGTTGAAAAGAGGCATTTCAGTTTGGAGAGAAATAATTGGTGGGATTCTTCAAAGAAGCATTGATATCTTATACTTTTAAATAATGGTTTTGCCATAAAAAGAGGGAGTATGCTGAAGAAGTCTGTGCTGAAGACTAAAAAGTACAGTCAAAGCACAAGATGAATGGCACCTCCAAGGAGATAAGAGATGGAGTCTGACAACCCAGGTGGAACTCGAGGCCTTGCCTTGTTCAGACAATCCAGAGCAAAGGCTGAGAGAGGTTGTAATTCCAGAATATAAACACAGAAGGAGATAAACTCTGAGTGAAGAGAGAGCTGTTGAAAGTGCAGGACACTGCTGTCACAAGACAGTCTAATCATGAACATGAAAGAGTAGAAG
Organism: Mesitornis unicolor; assembly: GCF_000695765.1. NCBI lineage: Eukaryota > Metazoa > Chordata > Aves > Mesitornithiformes > Mesitornithidae > Mesitornis > Mesitornis unicolor. The sequence continues at coordinate 45,256 of NW_010188665.1, forward strand.
GAGTTTACTAGCTATTAAAGAAGGGAGATACCAGAAAAGATTCCCCCCAAAAAAAAGAAATGGTGGATTCACCATCCCTGAAGGTGTTCAAGAAGCATGTGGATGTGGCACTTCAGGACATGGTTTAGTGGGCATGGTGGTGTTAGGTTGACAATTGGACTTGATGATCTTAGAGGTGTCTTCCAACCTTAACAATTCTGTGGTTCTGTGAAATGAGGAACAAAAAGAAAACTGGTGCCACAAAGCTCAACATAGCAGGAACTGAACTTGAATAGATAGTGTTGGATGGGTTACGGCATGAATCCCAGGTCAGCGAATATTCTGTGTTTCAGAGGAAAAGGAGCACAGGGATGGAGCTGGGCTGTCAACAAGACAGCAGGTCACACCAGTTTTGCTGACCTTGCACAGTCCTCATGGGCAGACTACAGTGAACCAGCAGTCACATTGCTGAGACATGGTACCAAGCACCCAACTGCCTGGTACTATGGGTCCAAGGAGACTGGGTCAGATTCTCACTTTAAGTCAGACCTTGACAAGCTGAACTGTCCTCTTTGATCAACCATATTTCAGGGAGTTTTGGGGTAGGATAATGTTGCCAGAAGCAAGGGTTTCTTGGAACAAGGCCCAATCTGGTGGCACAATGTGATGGCTGAAAGGTCAGAGGGAAGCATGTGACACATCTCACAAAGGAGTCATGGTCCCTCTCCTAGAATTTCTTCCATGTAAGCTGGAAAATATTGATTTAAACCTGAAATAGTCCTTGGCTTTTAAAAGAGTATTAAAGTAATCCATTCTGGGGTTCTGCTTTGCTTTGCTGTGCCCAAGCCTTTTAAAGGTATGATTTTGAGCAATTCTTTGAAATTTAGAAAGGAAGCAACTTAGTTTTAAGGAAACTTCTCCCATACTCATGAATCTTAAGGACAGAGGGTTTTAAATTAAATAACTTAATACCAAAAAGGTGGTTAGTGACTTCATGTAAGGTGGTGAACATACCCATGACACCTGGTGCTGCTTGGAGCAGGGGGCAGTGTCCAGGCGGAGAATCATAGAATGGTTTTGATTGGAAAAGATCATCTTGTTCAACCATTGTTCCAGGCTTAAGTCCACCACTAGACCACGTCCCTAATCACAACATCTACTCCAGGGATGGTGACTCAACCACCTCCCTGGGCAGCCTGTTCCAGTGCTTGGCAACCCTTTCAGTAAAGAAATTCCTTGTAATATCCAACCTAAACCTCCTCTGGTAGAACTTGAGGCCCCTGAGAAGATCAGCCTGAACGATGGCAGGAGCAGTGTGGGGCAATGGGTGAGGAACGTGTCTGTTCTCCCTTCTGTACAATCACCTCCCAGCTTGTCCAACCACGTGCAGACATGTTGCTTTCCCCTTTGCTGAACAAGTCAATACATTGTCTGGGGTCTGTGGACTGGCAACTTCATATTCTCTGGTGAATTGCCTTGCTAGAAAATCCAGTCCTATGCATGTTTCCATTTCTATACCCACTGGTATAGCATCAGGTCCTGGGAATGCTCCCCCCCTCCTGCACTCTTTCTGGGGGTATCGATGTTTCCATTTAATGTGGGGTTTTTTTGCCCTCACTGAGGAATTTTACAAATAGTTTGCTTATTGTGTCAATCTCTGCCTTTGTGCACAGAAGATAGAGCATCTGGAGAGCATCATGAACTCTTGGCATGGATGCTCCTGGGAGGCTGTGCTCTCCCCAGCGTGAGAGAAGCAGCCCTTCCCCACTCCCCAAAGCTCCCATCACATCCTCAGATGGGGTCCTGCCTGAGCACATTGTGCTGCTCCCAACTGTGCAGGAGGCTATGACAAGATGCAGGGGCAACCATGTTGACTCCACTGATGGACAGCTGCTTGTCCTGCTCTGAGCCACTTGCTCCTTGAGAGTTCACCTGCCTGCTTCACAGCAGAGGAAGGCCTCCTAGTGTCTCAACTCTCCTGGGAAACAGCTTGGCTGATGCAGGAGATAAAGACGTGCCTTTCCCTGTGTGCCAACGCAATGCAAGGCAGTTGTGCCCACCCACCCTAAGGATTCAGCAGAACAGCCCACAGCCGTAGCACTGAACCTGCTTACCAGCAGTAACTTCCCCTCTATGTCAGCCGGGATTTTTCCATCACAATAGAGTTTCCTTGGGGGGAAAAATAAAAGAGTCAATTAATCAAAAGGAAAACGTTGCATAGGAATGCACCAGTTCAAGTTAAAGTCTTATCTGAAAAGGTCACTGGAGTTTGGGAAGGAATGTCTCATTAAGACAGAGGCAGACCACCCTGCAATCACTGATCACCTACTGGTCAGGACACAGCTGGGAAGGGGAAGACAGCAAAGTAGAGACTTAACCCTAGTTCCCTGTGTCCCAGGAGAGCACAGCGCTCATTACACTCCAGGACAAGCACATGTCTTTATTGTCTTGTTGGAGCTGCTCAACTGTGTACAGTTAATTAATATTCATTAAGTCGAAGGAAAAGTTGGATTGCAGTCTGCTCATTAAGGTACTGACTTGGGCTCAAATTCAAGTGATTATTCCTTTATTTACACTGTAGAAAGTTGCAGTGGGACACGCCGTACAAACCCATTAGCCTGGTGATTTGAGCACTAAGCTGGGTTCTGGGGGACTTCCAGCCACGTTCTCTCTCTGGAGAAGACCTTGGTCTCCCTTCCCACACCCCAGCTGGTTTCATGCCATAGCAATCCATTTGGGAGTGTCTTTGGTTTTTCATGGAAATCGCTTGAGGTTTTGGTTTTATCCTGGTGTGGGGTGGGAACATTTTCTGATGCTTTTAGAGGTTTTGTTGGAATGGTGAGGTTCTTCCTGTCAAGCTCCTGCTATGAGAGCTGCACTTGCTGGCAGGCTGCTACTGGCTTTGCAGCCAAGGTGAGAGAGCAACTTGCTCAGAGACCTCAGCACATTGTGTGCCCTGTGAAACTTGCAAAAAGCAATGCCACAGCCATGCAGGAATGCTTCACCCTCAGTGGGGAGGCTCATCCTTTCCTGAGGAGCTCTAATTACAGCTTGAGAGCTGGTCAGGGTGGCAGGCACTGCAGCCAGTCACAATGGATAAGGACGCAGGAGATGTCAGGTAGATGTCCATAGAAGGATTGCTAGGGCTTAAGGAACAAGCAAGGTAGCTCGGAAATGGAAGCTGTGGCCTTATCCAATGCTTTGTGTGGTGAAGTCCAGGGACTCTGTGCCACTGTCTATAGGTGCTAGATGATTGCTATTGAGGCAGAACAGAGGACACCACCAAATGGAGAAGAGGCATCTAAACCCACTAATACACTCACCAATCCCCAATGTTGACTGACTCCACAGCCATGCTGGATTTCATATCCTGGGAGGCCATCTGACCTTCTGCCCAGCTCAGACTTGAAGGACTGGTTTGGCAAGGAGTGAGCTACAAAGCTCATGTGATCATTTCTGTGCTTCAAAATGACTTCAGGGTTGTCTTTCCATGGTCAGGGCTCGGTAGACATCAACAACAGACAACCAATCTCCCCTGAGGTATTGTTCCAGTTTGAAGTGATCCAGCTGAAGGTGGTTTATGGCTCAGTGGCTCCATATCCATCAGATTTTAACAAGTACCAGGCAGACAGCTGGATGCAGAGCTCAAGTTTAACTCCACAATAGGTATACAGGGATACCTAGGTGACGAATTTGGGGAATATACCGGAGGAGGCATGCAGGTACTTGTGTGTGCTCAAAGGTGGGTTGTGTACCATTCCTCCATGCACATGGATGTGCATAACCACAGAGACAGCCTGTGCCCTGCCAGGAGAACTGGTCACACTTTTCTGCCAAATCATCTCAAGGGAAGCTTTCCATAGGAACTAAATTTGTTTAGAAAAACCATTGACATGAAACATTCTGCTGATGTCAAGATATTTGGCTTTTACATTAGCTGGTGAAATACTCTGATTTTTTTATTTTGACTTTTTGTTTCTGTATCCTACTGACTTTATTATTCCAGTATACTTCATAAAAATAAGAAGTGAAATTTTAAAAAGGTATCATAGCGTATTACTTCAATTGGCCTTAGTGCCATTCTTCAAATTACACGTGACTGGCCAGTTGAAAATTTGTTGTTTTCATCCTGATTAGAGACAAAATCAAACCTCCAAATGGCAGAATTTTCTTTGAAATGAGATTATGACACTGCTAGCTCAAGTTGCAAGCGTGCGCACCTCACTTGCCTCTGGAACAGAGCTGAGAGGGGCCCAGCATGGGCAGTGTGCCCTGCCATGGGTCAGCGCTAATGCACTCAAGTCCCCCCTGCCTCCTCCTGAAACAATAACCGTGGAGGCTAAATAAGTTGTCAGCATGCTGGTGTGCCAATGGGTGGCCTCCATCCTTGAGAGCATAGATCCCAACCAGGGTCTCCTAGGACCACCCTGTGACCTGGTATCCATGTCCTCTGAGCTCAGAGATGACAACTCACAGCCGCCTTGTTCACCCTCAGACCATCTCTGCTCCCTCTCCTGGCTATCAGTCAGTGGCATGCACTGTGTCCTCAAGGAAGTACCCCGTGGCATCCATATCCCTGCTTTGGTCTCCAATTGGGAAGCTCCTGTAGCAAACACTCCCTTGGGTCTGGGAACCACATGTCACTGCTTCAGGGGCAGGGGTACAGACTGTATCTGGCCATGCTGGAGCAACAGGTTAACATCCAGAGAAAAACATCACCCTCTGTGCTGTCCCCTTCCCTAGCATTTTCCATCTCCCGTCTCCTTGGGTTCCCTTTGCTCCTCCTGCACTTTTCTGCCAGCAGGTGCCTAAATCCTAGCACAGCCACTGTGCAGGAATTTTGCTGCAAGGGGTATGGGAAGCAAAACTGCTCCTACATCTGAAACATCCCTGCATCTCTATATCAGGGTACTGTAGTCACTGTTACCACTGCTCCAACCTTTCTTCTCCTCTCCCTTTACATCCTCTCTCCTTACTGCTTGGCAGTTCTGTCAACCAGTGCCAGCAGCTGGGCACTATTCCTGTGTTTCAGTTCTGCTCTGCTGCTCTGGATGGCCGTGGGCATATTTTCCTGCCACACACCAAGGACAGTTCTTCTAAGAGGTTGCTCAAAAGGCTTTCCAGCCAGAAAACACTAGTACAACATAATCTTATCATCCCATGGGAACATTTCCATTTAGTTGAAGAGACTGACATAATGCTGCTGACACACTTTGTTTCAGGCAGCTAGGAGATCTTTGCTTCGGCTTCTTGCTGTGAAGGTGTGCTCTGTCCACACCTTGTAGGCAGAGGCACAGGGCTGCTGTAGTTCGACTCTGCACAGGAATACCCACTCCATATCACAGTTCAGAGGCTTTGGAGGGGAGCAGCATGTGCCTGCACCCAGGCTGGGTGCAAAGCAGGGCACCTGATGCTGAGTTGCTGTGCACTCTGTTTGCACTCTCATTTACCTCTACAGTAATCGCTCCTGAGCAAAACTTGATGGGAAACAGAAGCAGGACAGTCTGGAGTAGATTGTGTGAGTACTTTCCAGGTTTTAGCTCATGGATGGGGGCAATTGGCCAAAGCCTTTCATTTACCATAAACTGGGAAGGAGCTGCTTTTCTTGAATTGCTGGAGAACAACTACAGCCTCTGCCTTAAAAAATCTGAAGGAACTTTTAAGTGGTTGCCACACAGAGAGGAGCCACTGGCTAAATCATTGTTGAAATTCACTATCTTCTCCTTGTAAATTGAGGAAACAGCCCCTGACCTGAAGCTGTTTTACCTGTTGCAGCAGCATTTGCAGACAGCTTATTAACAACTTGGCTGGGGAAGGATTAGATGTAACTGTCAGTCCCTTACACCTAATGAGGCTGGGTCACCACCATCCAGAGGTGCCCTGTGCTCTGCAAGCTTGTCATGCTGCCAGGTCTGGCTCCTTTCAGAGCTGGTTTCTGTCCACTGAGCAGAAGTTATGTGTGGTTTCCTCTCAGGAAAGTCCAGTGCCTGCCGCCTGCCCCAGCCTACGTCATGTCACTGTGGTGGTGAACACTTCGTGCTTGGAAAGCTGGATTTGGACTTGCATCCTTCAGCAAAACACAGTGTTTGTTTATCCACTGGCTGTCTGGGTCTTTTGGTGCCCCTTGGGGACAGCCGCTTTCAGAGAGTAAGAATAAGTGAGTTGACAAGTCCTATATGTAAAAGCTGAAGGCTGATGACCCCTAGAGTCAGCCTAGGAAATATATCCCTTCCTGAGCAGCTCCCGCATGCAGCAATCGATGCCCACTGGGTCCCATCCTGGGATGCTATCTGGTTATGGATGCACTTTCAGTCTTCCCTTGCCTACAAATAGCATCCTGGTCCAGTCCAGCTCTCACAACAGGGATGACTCCTTGAGAGCTGGTGCCACTCATTCATTGCTAAGAGGCTGAGAAGAACCTGTGGGGATAACCCCTCACCTGCCCTGACTTTCCCTGGAAAGCAGGGTGGATCCAGCACAGTGCTGACAGCGCAGCCCCTCGCTGCTGCAGGGAAGGAAAGGTCCAGAACAGGAGGCTTGAGGTCAATCTCTATTGCCCTGACTCAGCACAGACCAGCCAAGAAGAAAGCCAGGAGGGGCTCAATCCTGCACCAACAGATTGCAGGACACCCAGGGATTGCAGAGAGGAAAGGAGGAAATCTGCACTTGTTTCATTGCTGCAGGAGGTGCTCAGCCCCAGGTTGGATCAGATCCAGCTGCTATAGCCTTTTCATATCCATGAAAGGGACAACTCTACTACCCTAGCAGCACAGGGACCTCCTGGCAGACAACGACCGCAGGAAGACCAACTTGGTTTTACCTGGAAGTCATTTAGTGCGGAGTCTTTGGTGTTACTGATGCAGAGACAACCTACTAACCATCACGTAGCATTTAGGTCTCTGCAAAAAAAAATCCCTATGCTCAGAGTAGATGGAGAGTTGTCTTCTTGCTGGAAGCATAAGACCAGATCTACGGGTAACTTTCTTGTTAGCATAATAAGAATCCCCACATCCTCTCTGATCTCTAGCTCAAAGAAAGGACTGGAAATCCCTGTAATACACAGTGATACTGTAATACTCTGCCAGCTAGTTACTCAGTCTCTGTGCAGCATAGACACTGATTTATTCCAGCTCTACCTTTTATTTTTAGTAGTATTGCTCAAATGGAGCCAAAAGCAGCAGAACATCCCATCTCCAGAGTGCCTATGATATCTTGCAGCAAGGAGTTCCCCAGGTTGGCTGCCTGGTGCAGATGTGTGTGTCCAAGCATGCATGCATGTATTTCTTTGAAAATGTATTTTGTCAGTTCTAGAGGCACCTTCAGAGCTTATTCCTGCATGAACCACATTAAATCAAGAAACCACTGATGTGGTGCTGCCTTGAGAACTGCTGAGTCTGAAGTACAATTGCTGTTTCTGATGCTCTTAGTGTGAGCATGGCCTGAGTGAAGTGGAGGCCCATGAACCAGCTCCCAGCAAGAGACGAGCCCTGCCTCTGGACTGCGTTCCACTTAAACAGGCTCTAGAGACAGGAGTGTGGCTTTTTCCCCATTTCTTAGGAAGGAACTGAGGGAGATTAGGAAAAAACACTTTATATGTAAAAAAAAAACCCAACATGTTTTGCAGAATGAATTACTTTTACATTAAATCTTTCTAACTTTTGATCAAAAAGTGAATGGGCTAGAACTACAGTTTGACCCTCATTGCACATGTCCTGGTGGCTGAATGACTTTGACTTCCCCATCCCCTGTCTTCCTCCAAGGGCTGTCCCTGCCAGCCAGCCTCACCCGCAAGACTCCATGGCCAAGGACAGGCTTGGTAAGGCAGCCAGAGGTTTTGGTCTTTCCTGGGAATAAAAACATTCTGTGAGAAATAAGAAAAGGCTTTTAAGCAACTTCAGTTTATTCCTGAGGACTGGGCAGGACTCACACAGGGTCACAGGAGGAACCAGCAGGGCTGGGAGCTGGCTTACCATGAGGGATAAGATGGGAGGTTTTGGAAAAGGTTGGGACCAGGGCTCAGATAGAGCAGGATAAGCCCACAAAAGAAGCAGTCTGATATGTGCTGCAGCTGTGGGCACTGAACTTCATGTACTTTGAGGTTTCCTCCACCATGCGACCCCTAAACTCTGGTCAGGGTTATGAACAGAAGATCATTCCTCCTTCTCCAGGTGGTCCTATGGGACAGGGAGCTCTGCCTGGTAGTGGTAGACGTGAGAGCGGCCCTTGTCCCTTTTCTATGTGATCTATCCAGGTCACAGGTGCCCCACAGGGCCATGGAAGCAGCACTTGGCTGGCCAGGGAGTGACCATGTCCCCAAGGAATGTCCCCCTGTGTGGGAAGGGACGACACTGCCTCCATGTGGAAAGGGCATTGCTGGCTTCTCCTGGGGTCCCCCAGTAGCTTCCTGTGGCTGAGGTACGGAGACATCTTGGCACGAGCACTGCAGAAACAGTTATTTGTCTCCTGTGTCATTGTCACACTTAAAGAGAATGGAAAGCAGCTTGTCCGGGTGGTGGCATCAGTGTCATTTGCCACAGGGAAATTGTCAGATGGGGGACATGATCCCAGATAGTCAGACAGTCGTGCGACATGGATCAACTGTGGTGAAATCCCACACAGAGCCAACAGCCAACGTCACACACACAGGCATAGCCCTGGACTGAGGGACTGTGGGAACTACCATCACTGTCCCCAGCCAACACTTGTGGGCACACCACCCCAGGCCAGGCAACGATGGGTGGACAAGCTTGTCTCCTTCATGTTGGGATGACCACGGGTGGGCTGGGGTCTTGCCATATCTGGCAGGAATTTTGCCCATGACATCAACAGAGTGAAGATTTTGCATCGTTCTATTTAAAGAGATTATGTGGAGCAGCCCTTGGCAGCCCTGCAAGGGTGGGATGCCAGATTTTTTTTCCAAATTAGAGGTGAAATGTGCCAACAGAAACGCAGTGAGAGCCGGGCTCGCTGCCTCCCAAGAAGCAGGGTGCTGGTAAGCTGCTTATCAGGTCGATATCCATCGCTCAGGGGGAGCAAGGAGCTGCTGACACCTCACAAACTGCCCTGCTCCTGGCCTTGCACCTGCCCCAGCACCTGCGATGGATGCCCTTGGTACCTGTAACATCTTTAGCATGTCAGGGCACAACAATGGTGCGGGCAGTGCTTGGCTTCCTTATCTTTCCCAACTTAGCTCTGTGTTCACAAGAAAAGCAAGGGGAAAAAAAAACCAACCTGAGAAAATAAGTGAAAAAATAAATTTCCAATTAAATATACAGGGAACTGGGGATTAGCTTTTCTATGTCACTCTATTATTTCCCCCTTCAAGGTGCATTTTTTTTTTCTGCTGAAAATTTCTAGGAAAATTGGTCAAGGAATGGTTTGTGCATTGGAACATGTGGTCAGAGAGGACTGCTGGGTGTTCAGCTGCAGGGAGTCCTTGGTCTCAGGGCTCCTTACATAGCAGTTTTGGGTTTAGTGTTTTCCCCTGGATGCTGTTGTAGAGAGCACAGAGAAATGGCTTATTTTCCATGCCCGTTATTAGAAAAAAATTCCTAAATCGGTCGTTGAAATTTTCATGCTTTATATGCACAATTAAAATGTTAGAAGCACTTCAATGCAAAAAAATGCTATCTCATTAAGTAAGTTTGTTTTAATCTTATGACATTTTTTTCTTTGATCATATAATATGCCATTAGATTTTATTATACACTAGCCATCATATTGCTACCTTTACTGTAGTAATCAGAGAATATGAAAGTTACTTTTTAAAGTTTTGAGCCAGTGAATGTCAAGACTTACATATTAATGTAATGAAAAGCAGAAGAAAATTCTCAGTGTTGACATTTCTGATGGGTGGAAATTTGATGTTCTTGTGCTTGCCTTCTTGTAGTCTGATTTACTGGTACTCTGATTTGTCAGGATATAAGCCATTAATCCCCGCTGTAAATTATTTTTGGGGAAGTTTTGAATTTACCTGTGCACCACAACACATGCAAACCAATGACTCTTCCAAACGCTTGTTGTGCTAAACCCAAGACCTCTCTGTCTGAACAATAATGTAAGGTTTATTTTGCAAGGGAAAGTATAAACATGCAGCCTGGAACAGAGGATGAAAAGATGCCTGTCTGTGTGGCTGATGGGAGTAAAATTCCTCCTTTACAGACATTAAATCATCATCATTCAAGTCCTAGCCGGAAGATGGAACCAACACTTCCTGATCAAACACCAGTTTGCACCGTAAAGCTGGAGAAGGGAGACCCTGCAATGGGTTTGGAAAGCATTTGTAGGAATCCTCTGCACAGCCCAGCTGAGATCCCATCTCTTGTGCAAAGCTAAACAAAATTATGAGAGGCTGACAAGCCTGAAGGGCAGAAGAGCTAAAAGTGGGAAAAACAACTGACCAGAAAGGTCACTGCAAATAGGCAAATACTTAAAGAACCATGGAAGTAGAGGAGATGTAACTGCCTGTGGCAGTACAGCTGAGAACCCCACAGTGAATTTAACTGGAGGAAAATGTGGGCTGGATGTCAGCAAAATCCTGTCTTCCGGGCAGCAAGACCTATGGGAGCAGAGTAGTTTCCCAGGGGGCAGAGCAATCACTCTATTGCTGGAGTAATTTAAAATTGGATGGGACAGAGTGCTTGGGAACATGCTGCAGAGGCTAATTGTGGGGTTGTGACTGTGTGAAAATCTAGCATGCATGGAAAATAAAAGTTTGCTGCAGAGGGGTGTATCTGTTGATCAGTCAGTAATTCAAGGATTTGAGTAGAGGAGGAGAGAGGCTCTGGATCTGGAGGATCTGAGCTGCACAGGATGCTAGTCCCTGCTGAGCCCCACAACCACCAGGAATGTGGCAGTCTCCTGGAGCAGGGGCCAAGAGGCTTCACTGCTCCTCATGCCACCGTGGGGAAAGAATCCCTGCTGTCCCTCCACACCTCCCCCCCCCCGCCCCACAGTTGGATCCTAACCCTTCTGTGCCAGGGAGGTATTTTGAGGTGCTTTATTATCTGGGGAGATGGTGTGATGTCAATCTGCAGCTAAGCCCCAACCTCAATGCTGGCAGGCCCCTATGCTGGTGGCTGCTGCAGGGGCTCTTGCTGGCCCCACAACATCACCTTCCTCCTACCAGCAGGGCTGCCCTGGCTCTGCTTGGACCAGGGTGGACACATGGCATTTCAGTGAGTGCTGCTGCAGCAGTGATGGCTGCTCCACTTCCCTAGCTGCTGTGTGGGCTGCTCGCTCTGGAAGACCCTCTGCAGCGTGCCGTCCCTCTGCTGTGATTTACAGCACTCTGCCCGGCTACACTAACCTTTGTGCTTCTCTTTCAAAACATCATAATAAACAAGTGGAGCTGGGAAGCGCTGGTGGATCTGCAACGCCAGGCTCTCACAGCAGTTGAGCTCTAGCCCTCTGTGCCGGGAAGAGAGACACTGGCTGCGTGTGACCCTTGCTGGGGGGTGAGCTGGGAGATGCAGAGACCTTCCGCCACCTTCCACCCTCTGCCTCTGCTGGCAGCAGAGCTGTGTCCTTGCAGCTGAAGCCAGGCTCAGTGCGGGCTCTGTAATGGGGGAGGCATCTCTGTGCCCCATGCAACGGGTTGCTGGAACCCACTGTGTCACTGGTGATGGCTTCAAACAATCGTATCCCAAGTGCTGAAAGGGCCCTTTACCCTCACCCACATGGGAACAGGCAGTGTATGACACAGGAATGACACTCCTCATGGTTCTGCCCCACTAGCTCTGGGCAGGACACAAAATTCCCACCATGGGATGTCCCCTCTGTCGTGGCCAATGAGAGAGCACCTCACTGCCTGCCCCTATGTCCACCCCACCATGAAAAAGCGAAGGGTCTTCTAGTGTCTGCCAGGCACCTGAAGCCCTGGGACAACCTCCTTCGTGGCAACATACGGCCCTAGGGCTTGACATTAGCAGCATTGCCTTCCTGCCCCACAGATCTGGAAATCTGCCTGAGTCAGAGCCCACCTGTTGCATGTGTGTGCAAATGCACTTGAGTCTGCCAGTGCAGCGGGTTGTGCCTTTTAGCTGTCCTCCATGTTAACTGTGTGTTGGTGACAACTCTCTCCTCCCATTTCTCCCTGTGCCTTTCTCCTGGAAAGATATTTCACCACCCCTGTGAGGGACTGCCCATGTCTGCATGCTGCCTTACCCGAGGGACAGCCCGCTGACCCCTGCCCCAGGCTCTGCTGAGGCTGCCAGGCATGGGATTTACACTGCGCTTCTCCTGGTTTCATTCCAGTTCATTCCTCCACCAGAACAGTGTCTTCCAGAGCCTGCTCCTGCACTGACCTCTGCGTTAGCAGGAGACTGCTGAGCTGGAGCCCATGTGCCATCTTGCCATTGCTTTTGCACTATGCTGGCACTTGGAGTGGCATGGCAGTGCCCAGAACGATCTGCTGGTATCAGTCCTTCCAACAAACTCAAAGCTCGCTGGGGTCACTCTGCCCAGCTGCAGGCTGTGCAGAGTGACTTCCTCGCCTGCCTCCCTCCCTCAAGACAACCCCTCTGCTAGGCCTTGCAGAGTTAAAAATAGAGCCTTGCTTATGGAAAGTTCATGCTGGATAAGAGACTTAGCAGGACGCCTCATCTGAACGTAAATCAATCGCTGCACTCCAGGCAGACCAGGCATGCAGGAGCAGAACAAGCCCCCGGAACACAATGTGTCCTCTCTGGTTAAAAAGACACTGTTTGGTGAACATGCCCCACTTTCCCTTCATCAATGGGAGGGCAGGGCAGCTGCCAGGTTATGACACCCAGGCTGCGGCTGGGTCTCGCCATCAGTGGGGTGGACACAGCTGCTAGATCAGCATGCTCCCCCAGGCTGTGGGCACTGCCAGAGTGAAGAGTCCTGCCTGGGTGGGCTGTGGATGAGTCCCTGACTTCAGCTGGGGGCCTGTGGGTACAGTGCCAACAGCCATGCATTTGCAATGCAGCATCTTCACTCCATGCATCTGTATGAGCCCAGCGCTGTGTTGCTGCTCTCCCTGCAAGCGCAGGTTAGGATTCATGCCTGTAGGTTTCAGCATGGTCCGGGGAGGGGAATGCTTGGTGATGCTCTCTGCCAAATGCTCTTTCCTCCCTGTATGACACCGTGGGTGGCTGGGGTGCTGTGGGAGAGGGGTTAAAGCAATCTCCGGTGTGCTGTGGGCGGGTGCTTGAGCCACTAACAAAGAATAGTAATGAATGGAAAAAGTGAAGTGTTTTTTCCCTAAAGCAAACAGCTCAGTCAGATTAGAAGCTCCGAGTGCGCTTTACCCAACTATTAATACATTCCTCGCTCGTCTCAAACTAAACAGCCGCACTGAGCTCCAAGTTCATAAAAACAGCATCAAATCCATGAGAGCACAGTACATTTATAGTGTCAGCCAGTAAAACTGCCTGCTGGAGGTGATGGTACTCTGGCTCTCTGCCTGCTGGGAAGGGACAAGCTAGGCCAGGCAAGAGGAAGATGGGCGGCCCCGAGCAAGCAGACCCTTGCCCTCCTCAGCAGAGACTGCCGGCAGGAGTGGAGGGAGCATGGAGAAGATGGAGAAGCCTCCACCACTGCTGTACTGGAGGTTCCCTGCTTAGAAATACTGAAACACAGCAAGCTGGGGCTGTCAGGATCTGAGGCTTGTGTTTGTGGCTGACAGTATGTGCTCTGGGATTGGCAGGGATGTCACATGAGCTCAGTTTCACTGTATGCATCCCCCCTCCCTGATGGCCATGTTCATCTTCCCTTCTACCTACAGTCAAGGAGAGGACTGCCTGCAGTGCAGGGAAGAGCCTGGGTGAAATCCCAGTGTTAACACAGAAACATGGGCAGGTTCACTCTTCCCCATCTTCCCATGCAGAGGACAGGAACTGTCCCCATCGAGGACCTATGCCTGGACATCTGTGGAGAGCAGCATGCTGGGACAGGCAGCTGCTTCAAGGCCGCTGGAGCAAAGGAGATCCCCGCTCGGTTCTTCTTGCTAACAAGTGCCGAGGCAGGCAGCTGCTTGCCAGATCCTGACAGCTGTGTAATCAATCTGCAGCACAAGCCACGTGCCAGATGCAGCCCTGCGTGTGCAGCAGAGCAGAGGGAGGCTGCAAGGCAAGGCCATGAACAGCATCATCCTCTTTGCCTTCTGCAACCTGGTGGGGCTGGGTGAGTGGTAAAAGCCCCGCAGCTGCAAAGAGAAGGGGCACGATGGCCTGCTGGGGCTTTGCCTCATCCTTGGCCTAGGCAGGGTGTACAAGCTGGTGCATGAGCACTACAGACTTGCTCCTTGTGCATCAAAGCACCACTGACCTTGATCTCACCTGATACGAGGTAGATGCAGATGTTTTGTCTCTGAGGCTTGCTGCATCTGCAGGGACAAGGTGCAAAGCCTTTTTGCATTCAGCAACTGGACAAGTCCCAGAAAAAGTTGTCTAGTGCTGCTTCGCTTCTCACAGTATCTTTCTGTTGGGCTGGTCTATGCTCAATGTTTTATCTGTTAAGCTGTGTTGGCCTGGGGTTGTTTAAGGTGACAAAGTCTGGGGCAGATGCTTGGGCTGGACATCACCTGGGGGACTGCAGCTGTCTAAAGAGAGTCAAATAGAAAGCATGCAAGAGCACAGGAAATCTCAGGAGGTTGTTTTTCCCATGGCTTTGCTAACTCCTTTAGAGTTTGCAGAGGTTGTACTGGTGACTGATCATGCTTTGTCCATAAGGCACAGATCTCCGATTCTGGGACAACAGCAGCCTTTTTTGCTAGGACTCCAGGTGTGATTCCTACTGAATGGCCCTTCAGCAGAACAGCTCTGCTGGGCACTGTCCCAAATGGCAGAGGTACGTGGCAAATTTGGTTGCAGGGTGGCATATGAGTCTGCTGGGTTGAGGTGGCACTAAGATCGTCAGGTTTATCCATAAACTCCCTCAAGAAGCACCAGGCTGTTGCTCCAGGGTGATAGTATTGAGCCATTCTCCTGTGGTGAGGCAGCAGAAGAGGTTGCCCAGAGAAGCTGTGGGTGCCCTCTCCCTGGAAATGTTCAAGGCCAGGTTGGATGGGGCTTTGAGCAGCTGAATCTGGTGGGAGGTCTCCCTGCCTGTGGCAAGAGGGTTGGGACTAGGTCATCTTTAAGGTCCCTTCCAACACAAACCAGTCTATGATTCTATCATTTTTATACCTAACACATGCCACTGTGCTGAAAAGATCCTATAAAATGTGCCAAGACACAGAACTCATTCCAGAAACCATTGTTTATTGAATCATCTGGGTGGTAGAGGAAGAAGCTGATCAGAGATAAACTGATAAAGCATGGCTCTGGGAGCTGACTGACCTCAGTGTCGTGTTCTGCCCCATTTTTTATCTTTCCCACACATTGCAAAAAGATGGAGTCTAAAGAGATACTATATATATGGCCTTCTGTACTATTCATCTGGGCAGCACGAAGCCCGGGTTTATATGGATCTGTCTGGCATTAGAGGATCGAAAGGTTATGTTATTGGTACATTTCTGCGCATCCAAACCATGAGTCATCATTTCCAGGAAGCCAAAAACTTACTTAAAGAGCTGTGATGCAAATTGTGTTTCCCAAATATTTTATTCCTAATGCTATCCTCGACAACCAATCTGGGCACACAGTTTATGAACAGCTGATCTACAGCAAAAGGTTGTGGTAATGGGTCAAAGCTGCCTCTGAGTTTAGCCTGATTTATGGACAGAGTAATTTTGTTATGAAAAATAAGCAAATAAAGTACTTGGATGCTACGGTAAAAACGTAAACAGTGCACTTTGCCTTCTGCAAACTAATTGCAAGTATGCATCAGAGCAAAAACAGGCTGAGATTTTCTTACTAGTGTTTCATATTGAGATGTGACTGCTAGTCTTTCATATTGCTAGTTGTTCAATTATTATTATTATTCATATTATTATTATTAATTATTATCAAGGATTAAATAGTTTTTAACCAGGCATGTTTTTAAACTTCCATGGCACCCTGTTCTTCAACATTAAACCATCAACATCATCCCCCTAAGAGACAGAAGGAAAAACAACAAATAAAAGTCAAACACAACTACCTAGCCACTCTACTCTGCCCTGGTGAGACCGCATCTGGAATACTATGTTCAGTTCTGGGCCCCTCAGTTCAAGAAGGACAGGGAATTGCTTGAAAGAGTCCAGTGCAGAGCCACAAAGATGATTGAGGAAGTGGAGCATCTCCCTTATGAGGAGCAGCTGAGGGAGCTGGGTCTCTTTAGCTTGGAGAAGAGGAGACTGAGGGGTGATCTCAGTAATGTTTATAAATTTGTAAAGGGTGAGTGTCAGGAGGAAGGAGCCAGGCTCTTCTCAGTGACAGCCAATGACAGGACAAGGGGCAATGGGAGCAAGCTGGAGCATAGGAGGTTCCATGTGAACATGAGGAAAAACTTTTTTACTGTAAGGGTTACAGAGCCCTGGCCCAGGCTGCCCAGAGAGGTTGTGGAGTCTCCTTCTCTGGAGACATCCAAAACCCGCCTGGACGTGTTCCTGTGTGACCTACTCTGGGTGATGCTGCTCTGGCAGGGGGGTTGGACTGGATGATCTTTTGAGGTCCCTTCCAGCTCCTAATATTCTGTGATTCTGTGAACCAAAAAAAAAAATAATGGCAACAGTTCTTCCAAACCTATGAAATTTCAATAAAATGGAAACGTTTTCAGGACAGCTGTTTGCACACACTATCTAAATCCAATGGCACAACTGCTCAGCTGGGTTCTTTACTATTAAGGCAGTAGCTGTCACCCTGCACTGGAGGTTGTACTGCCAGGGAGAGGATGGAAGCTGCGGTTTCCCCTCCCATGGTGACCATAGGCTCTGCCCTGTGCAGAACAGCAAAGCAGTGTCCCAGGCCTGTTCGGGGCGTACAGCCCAGCCTTGGCACTGGGCAGGGGAAGTTATGTGGCACCACAGAGGAGAGTTGCATACAATACTGATACCTGAGTTGGAAACGCACCTCTGCAGACGGGACGTGCCATGAAGATTAAACACTTGTAGCTGAGACTTTCCAGTCTGTATGCCAAGGGGACTAGATCTAGGCTCTCTTCCAAGAATTTGTCTCTGTAATTCAGACCTGGAAAACTCTGAAGTTTTCTTCTTGTTAAAGCTCATTGGAGCTGCCAGCTTGGCGATACTAGCAAAGATAAGAGCAGGACATCCTGGGTTTAATCAGTCTGTGCCCCGCATGATGACAGGCAATCCACCTCCTCTGGCTCAGCGTATGCCTGAGCTGAGCCTTGTTGCATTGGTCTCAGTGTGTGCAAGGTCTGGCTGGGCGCGGGGAACATGGCTGCCTGTCCCTGTTAGGACTGCCTAGGCTGTGGCTCTCTGGTGGTCAGGTGATGGCCCAGGTGCTGAGCTGCAACCACCCGTTGTGTATCCATGCATGTCCCCCAGCATGGTTCTCGCACAGGCAGTCAGGGCTCCCCTGGGCAGTCTGAGGACAAGCATAGGTAAGGGACATTTCCCAGTGGGCAGGAGATAAGAGCTACTGTATTTTGTGGAAAAGAGAGTTTAGGTGTGTAGACACAAATAGTATCACTGCAGTTGTCCTTAGGGACAGAGAACAACCCATGAACTTTTACTTGCTATTTGTCTTATTCAACAAAATCAGTCACCACTCCAGGAGTCTCTCCAGTTATGCTCAGCCTTGCCCTTGCCAGGCTGTGCACAGATGGGCAGCTGCACCAAGACCTGGCAATGGCTGGGCTTATCTACAATCATTGCAAGTGATAGATTATAACTGTCCCATACTTGGCTTGCCCCTTTCCAGGCTGCTGCTCCTTATTCCCACGGAGCCAGCTCTGTGATTTGGCAGCCCAATGTTTCTCAGAGCTGAACTGAGCAGTGATGACTGAGGGGGTGGATAAGTCTGTTTTATCTCTCTGGGATCCTCTGTAGTATCTGTTCTAAGTTTTGCTATATCAGACTCTGAGAATGTGCTGGGAGGTTGCCTCTCGGTCTGCCAGTGTCTTCTGGGGACCTCATGGCTACACGTGTGCTTTTTCCGGGTCACATGGCCATGGTCCTTGATGAGGGAGATGCTGTTGGGGCTTTACTCAGGCTGGACCTCCAGCAGGTTGCATGCTGGGTACCTGTCAGCTTTCCAGAGACTCTGGAAACCAGGCTTCAGACTCTGAAACTCTTAGGTAGAACTCTGTCGTCCTGACTGACAGAACATCACCGCACAGCTTTATAAACCAGGTCCTGGGGTAGGTGTCTGCCAGGAGGACTCCCCCAGTAAGCATGCACAGCATTTCCCTGGATGTTGGTGATGAGGTTACTCATTTTACCATTTACTTAACCTGATGCATAGGTATACAGATGCAGGTGTGCAAAAAAAATGAAAGACGATACTCCTTACTTATCACACAAGGTAGTACAGACAGGTAAGTTTTCTTTCCTTTTCTTTTCCCACATGTTCTTTGAGGTCTTGTCAGAGAAGTTTTGCAGAGAGATTTAGGCTCCATCGCTGATGGTGGTGGATCCGCTGGACCAAAGAGTCTCTCTATGACTTCTGCAGTCACCATCTGTTGGACCTTGCTGTGCTCACAACCAAAGAGAACTTTTCCCAAAGTCAAATCCCTCTAGGTCTGGAAGAGGAAAGAAAAGGAAAATAAACAAAGAAATCTATCTCAAAGTTTAATTTTAAGAATGAGAACAAGATAAAAATACAAAAGTAGTTAAAAAGGAATTCAAAAGAAAAGCTAAATGGGTAAAATATTTACAGAAGGCATAAAAACTGTTTAAAGACAGAGTATTAAAGGCTCGGAATAAATATATACAACCAATCTAGAATGTGCTAAAATATCCAGGGGAAAAAAAAATAAAAAACCAAAACTGCCATGCTTTAGTAGTGAAAGAAGTTATAAGAAGAAAGAGAGATTCATCAAAATTGAAATAATTTCCAAAGAAGGAAGATATAATGGAGTACAAAGTATGTCTGTTAGATGTAATGCTCATAATAAGGACAGGCAGAAAATATTTTTAGGAAAAACTTGCTAAAAATGTAAAAGCCAATAATAAAACATTTCTCAAAGCATAAATATTAGGAAGCTCATCAGAAAATGGCCTTGACTCAGATCTGTGTAGGAAAAGACAGAAGAAAGTTAATGTTGCAGTGCAAGGGCTAAATAGCTAAGCTGATGCTCACTAAGAGGGAGAAGGAAGTGTCCTACACTGTGCCCACCCTTTACACAAACCCCATCCCGTAACCAAGGAAACAGCAAGAATCAATGATTATTTCTCAGGCCGAAATGTCAAACCTGGAAGTACTCTTGTGCGCAAACCTGAGTTTTTGGAAAGACAGTTGGCCTGAAACCCAGTATCCCACAGAGAGGTCCCATTCAGCACAGGCACTGGCATCCCAAGGGAGGGTGACCTCCCACCCTTCCCCTGTCCTGTACATCTCCCCACCTTAATGCCATAACTACAGCACAAGCTGTGACACTATTGTTGGCTTTACCTAGCATGGAAACTTTCTGCACCTGCTTTGGTGACCTCTTACTCTGTTGCTTGGCCAGCATGGGACAGCCAGGCACTGTGTGATTCTCCTTTTTCCATAGCAGAAGTCTTAAATACTGTTGCTAGCAAATCCTGTGGGTGCCCATCACTTCCCATTCCTCACCACAATCCTCTGGTGCATCTCACCACTGTTGCACCCTTAGCTTCTCTCCCCAGTCCCATTGTCACAGTGCTGCCACCAGACTTGGCAGAGCACAGCACAGCATCTCCTCAGCAGTGTGCAGACCAGGGACAGAAGAAGAGCTGTGCTGGGATGGGAGAGGTGCCAAGAAGTGGGGAACAAGTGGCAAGGCTCACGCCCATCCTTGACTGAAACCCCGTGCTGTGGACACCTCATGTGACCCTGGGCCATTTTTGCATGCAAACAGCTAATGAACTGCTATTAGCCTGGGCTTGAACTGGAATACCTTCAGTCACATCCGAGCCCAAACTGGAACAGAATGAAAAAAATGTAGTGGTTGGACTCCCTGCTAACTAAGCCCTGAGCTCTGAATTAGCAATTACTGCTGAGGAAAGAAATCTGGGGTTCTTGGGCTGGGTCATGGAAAACATCAGCTCAGTAGGGGGCAAGAAAGGGAGTCAGATTTTGGGAATGACTAAGGGAGGAATAGTGAACAAAGGAGAAAATGCAGTGCTGCTGTGGTAAGTTCATAGCATCCTCATGCCCCAAGCTGGCTGACGTATCCATTCCTGCCTTTTCCTCCTCCTTTCTCAGGAGAGTTCAGAAAACCAGAAAAGGGCAACTATCATGACCACAGGCATTTAATGGTGTCCATAGGAACCATTAAATAAACAACTGCTTTTTCACTTCAACAGGAGACATCTGAGCGGGCTGATAGGTGTGGTGTACAGCAGTCCAGAGCAGTCTGGTGGGAGTAGTTAGGGGACAATCAGTCACTGCTTCTTTCTGTTCAGGGACTAGGAGGCACTCCATGAAATTGTCAGGTAGCAAGTTTAAAACAAACAAAAGGAAGTACTTTTTCACATAACTCATAATTCATCATGAAACTCATTACCAGGGGACAATGTAAGGCCAAAAGTATAACCACCTTCAAAAAGCAATTACATTCAGGAAGAAAAATCATTGAGACGATTAAACACAAGGGCCCAGTGATAACCTCTCACTCATCAGATCTAAAAGCTGGGAGTTGCACAGAGAAGTATCATAGCAGAGATCCTTGCTGTCTTATGTACTCCTTCAGCATACATAACTGGCCACTGGTGGAGAGGGCACACTATCACAGGGGGATATAGGGCTTACACAGCATAGTTGTTGTATGTCCTCTCCTATTCAAAACTGCCCTTGCCTTCCTGACTTTCAGACTGAGGGGAATTAATTTCTTTCTTTCTTCACCTTCAGCTTTGATCTTTAAACATCCCATAGATAGTCATCTCAACCAGAGGGAAATGAGCCTCTCCAGAGCATGATTCATTTTACTGGGTATAGGCATGCCCATGCTCCAGCCCTCTGCAGAGGAGCTGGAAAACGTCATCTTGCCAAGGTTTTGCCTGACCTTTTGTTCTAGGCAAACAGAATCTACTCAGGGCTTTAATTACCAGCCTGTTCTCCATTAGGTGTACAGGAGCCATCCTTTCTCCCTAGCAACAGATACATGAGGCCAAAACACAGAACCAATAATTTGCTGGGTAACTCATAAGCAGAAGTTAGGAGCTGGTTTCAGGATCTTCACTCTGAGGTTGATGTAGAAAGAAGAATTAATCCCCATACTGATCCATTTTACCTGCCATAGCCTTCAGATGAGGTTAGTCACTCTCTGCAGAAGTGCACCTTGACCTGCCACCCCCTTGCCCTCAGATTGCTCACGCTGCCACTGTCCAGCACAGAACCCAGGCTTTGCAGAGTGGAATCACAGAATCATTTAGGTTGGAGCAGACCTTTAAGATCATCCAATCCAACCATAAACTTAACACTGCAAAGTCCACCAAGGAGGGGAAGGTACCTAGAATGACATCCAAGGGGGAGCTGCTGCCTTTTGCTGGGGAAAAAGCCACCTCCTGGTGCCATACCAAATGGCAGTGCTCCTAGAAATGGCACTAGTGCTGGCATGGCTTGGACACAGGTATGTGTGTTGGTGGTTACAAGAGACCAAGGACACCACAGAGGCCCTCACATGCACTCATGAGCACACACAAACACACGTACCCCGCTTGTGCTGGTGCACACCTTGTCTGTGCTCCCCTGGAAGTGTGAAAGCCAGCGGGACGCACTGGAGGAGCTCTGCGAGCAGTGAGCACCATTGGGCAGCCAGTATCAGGGCAGAAGTGGCCCCTGAGGCTGTCATTAATGCAGTCATCACACGTGATTATTGCAAACAGAGACATGGCCAGCCACACAGCTCTATAGTAACGAGCACAGACATCTTCCAAGTACATTCAGTTCACTGCCCTGCTTCCCATCCACCCCCACATTGGCGAATATGTAAATAGAGGATATTCTTAGCAGAGAGGATTCCCAAGAAAATGCCATGTCTCTTTGATGCAAGCAAGGATTTAGTACACTGGCATGGGGAAACACTGAGGTCTTCCTAGCGACAAGATAGTCAGAATCTCTGACACTGCCCGACAGGCCCAGGGATGGGGTGATAGTTTGGGAGCACTTGCTCTTCTCTTCTCCACACCCACAAAATTAAAAGGGGTGTGAATGTTAATCGAGTAGCTGAGGTAGCCAGCTCTCAGTTCATGAGACAAAAGACCAACTAGAGCTGGAAGGAATTATCTATCTAGTCTGAGGATCTGCTCTAAGTGCTTCTTAGTCCTCTCTGGTGCCTCGATGTCTTGGGGACCATGGGTTCTTCCCACACAGAGCAGATCAGTGGTACAAGGCAGAGTCGAGAACCCTATTCAGCTGGGCGGCAGTGGGTGTCCTCTGGTGTGACAGCAAGCTGCCAGCCTGAGACACATTTCTCCAGGCCACCCCAGGTGTGATGGATCAGGAAACAAGATAAGATGGCAGGGCAGGTGAGAGCTGTTTGCTTACCTGCAGTGCATGCACATCCTGATTTGGGGCACCTGGGAGGCGTGCACAGAGCTCCCTTGACCAAGCACAGGCAGCAGGGTCAGTGCAGGGCAGGCTGAGCCATAGCTAGACTGAATTTCAAGCCCTAAAATAGGGACCTTTCTTTCCCTTGTGGCTGCCATGCAGGGAGCATAGCAATAAATTCCCCAGGCAAAAGATATCATGGAAGCTGTGAAATCTGGGCACAGTTTCTCCTTAACATGCCTGACAAAGATAGACACAAAACTCATACTTTTCTCTGATGTAACGGAGGGGAGAGCTGGGATGCACAAGCACAACAGCTTGCGGGGTACGAGGACTCACTCCTCTGGGATGTGTCACTTGTTCCTGGCAGGGACGTGTTGGGCATGCAGTGAAGCCTGGCTGTAGTGTGTACCAGGCAGTCGATGTGAAAGGATGTCTGTGTGTTTGGGGGCAGAGAGGTGCTGCAGGTTTTTGGAGCAGTGCATTTCAAGCCCTGGCTCTACCCACACCTAGGACTTGCTGTACTGAGCAGGTGTGTGCAAAATCCATTCTGGGACTGAGCTTGGTTAGGAAATGCACTCAGCACCTGAACTTCCTTCAGGAAGCACAAGGTTCAGGTGGGTGTGTAGTGTAAAGTGCTAAACTGACAGGTAATGTCACAAGAAAGTACCAACAACTACATCTCTGTACTAGTTTCTGACCTGGCAGTGCCATGCACTGTAGGTTATTTCAAGCTCTGCCATACTGGGGTGTGCTGCTTCTTCCTGCTCTCCTAAACCTGCCAGAAAACACACTCACATGCCTTTTTCCACCCTGCTGCCTGGCTGAGCTTGCTTGCCTGTGTGGGTGTGTGCTCGGAGGAAGGCACACAGCACACAGCTACGCATCCTCCTGACCCGCAGATGCCTGCTCCAGCCTACACCTGGCTTGTAGAGGGCATGGGTGGTCATGGAGGCAGGAGAGGCTCCATTTGCTTGCACACAGAGCACTGGTGGGCAGCTGCGGGCTGACTGTCCTGCCCTCACAGGCAGCGCCTCAGCTTGGCTGGAGGCTGCTCTGACACGGTCACCCCTGTGTCCCATCTGGCCCTGCCGAGTGTTCACCTCACCGGCTGCTCCACACTGAAGGTCTTGCAAGGCTGTTTGCAATATATGGTTTCATACAGTTCCATGTGTGCTGCTTTTTGACATCCTACGTAATGTTTAGTCACATTTAATAACAATAAAAGTCTCCTTCACAGCAGCATTCTGGAAAATGGGGCCGATTTTACTAAAAACAATGAATGTGAATAGTTCATGGTCTTCTCGCATTACCCAGAGATTTATCACATCTCTTGCATAATTTAATCTCTACATCTGTGGGACACAAATGTTTTACATTTCTTACATTTATGGGCAGACATCGAAAACATCTGTGCAGACCCAATGCACAAAAACATCTGGAAGACATCTCTGCCTTTTTATGACATATGTCTCCTGATCTTTTGTCTGGAACAAGTGTGCTGCTATCAGTAGTAGCTTTATATGTCGGTTACTGGGCTTCCCGTTTGGGCTTTGACAGGCACAGGGGAAAATGTGATCAGCTCTGAATTTCAGCCCATTTCAGCAAGTGGGGAAGCAATTCAGGGAGCTTCCTACCCACCCACGCTGTGAGAATTTGGACCAGGATGGGAACAAGGCAGCCAGGGTTTGCTGCTAAGCTTGTGGACAGGACTGTTTCCTGAAGGTTCAGGCTCGGAGCTGTGCTGAGCTGCAGCTGTCATTTCTCTGGAGTATCCCAGACTGGTGCAGCCAAATGGCTGAGGAGGGGATTTTCGGTGCAGTCTCTGAAACAGGAGCTGGCTTGGTTGACACTTCATATGAAGGCATGGCCAGCTTGCCTACAAGGAACTGAGGGAACTGTATGCCCCTCAGTATTGGACAGATTGTTGCTGTTGCTGTTAATATCCCAGCCCTTTGGGAGTGAGATAAGCACTTCCTACAGGTGGGATCAAAGGCAATAACAGAGATCTTTTTTTCACTATGCAGTTTCTGTAGGTTCATAGCAGTGTGTCTGTGACCTGCTGGCTGTGTCAAGGTGAGCAAAGATACCAGGGAATGGTCCTGGCAGGCAGCATCTCTGAGCATGGTTTGGCCAATGCTCACTAGCCATTCCCCTGCCTGTACCCAGATGCAGTGCAGTGCCACCCTTCTCACTTTGAAGGCAGCCAGGCTCTTCTGGGGTGAAGAGAGTTTAGTCATCATTCCTAGAGATTTTAGGCCCTGCCTAAAATGGGGCAGGGAACAGGCCCTGGCTTTTCTTACTGTAGTAGTATGGATGGAGCCATTGTGACCCACAGATGTGCTGTGGCTGGTTATTGCTGCTTGCATCAGAGGTTTGGCCAGGAGCTTGCTGTGTTGGATGTGGTGCAGAAGACGAATCCAAAAGTTGCTCTTGCCAGCACAGGCACAATTCAGAGTAGTGGCTGATGGAAAGATCCAGAGAAACTAACAAAGTGGCTTTGGGGCACTGAGTGGAGTGATTACAAGGGTGACAGGCTGTGTAGGATGGAGGAGGAAGGTATGTCCTCAAAAACATAGGAGGGAGTCAGTGTGATCAGCTGAAGAGAGTAGATAAAACATGTCACTGCTAACTGATAAGGGGAATGGAGAGCTCAGAATAGCTTTGGAAGAGAAGCGACATCAGCAGGGATGCAGCAAAAGAGGCAAAAAGCACATTGCAGAATTATCGTGGCAAATACAAGCAGCTGCAGTTACCACCTCACATGTGTTTAATGTAAAAGCTGGCTTAAGCAGAACTGAAAGCTTAGTAGAAACCAAATGATGGAACTTTCCTCAGGTCTCTGCTCTGCTCCAAGTCATGCATGCCAGATATACACCCTGTGTGATGACAATGTTAGTCCTTCAGTACTGGTCCAGCGTGGTCTGAACAGTGGGGCTGGACTAAGCTGGGGTGAGCAAAGGCAGCTGTCTTCTGCCTGGTGGAGACCTATAGAGCATGGCTGGGGTAAACAAGCCCAGATTTTTTCAACCAGTCATAAAATGCCCTCATTTCTGCTTCTGCCTGGCCCAGAAAAGAGTCCTGGTTTCCTGCCCTGGGCTGTCAGTGGCATTTGCTGCAGGGTGTCTGCCCCACAGTGGTGCATGGAGACTGTGACAGATGGAAGCAGTGTCCTGTATTCCAGCACCCTCAGGATTATAGGTGTCCTTGCAGCCAGTCATTGCTGTCCTTGGGGCTAGCTGTGTAAAAAGGTTTCCAGGGTGGCACAGGCTGCCTGGAGAGACTGGTTGAAGTTAACATGATGGCGCATGTCTTTCTTGGACTTTCATGGAAACCTGAGCCTATCCTGCAGAGTGCTGTGCATGCCCAGTCAGGCATCAAGCAGGTCCCTGGCCGTTGTACTTGTGCAGTGTAGAGCAGGCAGCTCCTAGCACCAAGCTTTAAGACCATCCTGTGCTCCCCCTCCTCACATGCACCTACCCTCTGCAGCTACATTCTACAGGCCTGGTGTCTGAACAGACAGGGGCATGGTGATGTCCATATGATGTCTTGGGCTGGTGATCTTCCCTGAAAAACCTAGAGAGGGAGAGAGGGTGGAAGAGAGCCCTGCATCACTGGGAATTTCAAATAAGAGAAATGCCAAGTGTTCCCCTTGCCTTTGTATGTTGTGAGAGTCCATGGGGCAGCAGTGACACTCTGTGAGGAGGCCAAGGGTTACTCATGGCCTCTGGGTCTGTTGAGGAGGTGTAGGTTTGTTTGGAAATTCCTGAACTAACATTACAGTTGGCACAGAGCAGAGGAAGGCAGCCAGCTCCTCCAGCCTGCAAGCTTTCTCTTTGTCTCTGCTGACAACAGCACAGAGATCTGAGAAATGGTGAATGCAACCCAAGGACAGGCTCCAGGCTGCCATCTCTGGAGGTTCCAACAGGAGAGTGCCCCTGCCAGAATGAGACTCTGCATCATTTAGACTAGCAGGGACCAAGGGAGGCCTTCTCCCTGAGTGCAGAGCTGCTGAGGGCTGCTGGGCCCCAGCCCCAGCAACTGCCTCACCCATGCCAAACCAGTCTGCAAAGCACATCCAGACAAACCTTCCCAGAGCCTCACACTGTGCCACCCTGAAATCCCTGCTCACTTGGGCATGCTCATCCAGCCCTGTCCTGCCCCTGTTGGTGTATGCTCACCTGGCATCTGCACTTGTTCTAGTGGATGGGGACTCCAGCACAGTCCTCCCTTGCACAGTAAGGACCTGTCTGTAAGAGCAGGAGATATAGTGAGGGTTGAGGCATGTCCCACCAATATCCCAAGGAACAGTGAGTCTGTGAGTGAGACAGAGCCACATCTCATGGGACTGTATGCTCCCAGATACCTGCGCATCCTACTTGCCCTTGGCCCTTTGGTCACGTCTCCCTCTTGTCCTCCCCACTGTTCCTGTTTCTCTGAGCAAGAGCTGTCCAGGCTCCAGGTAGCCCTGTCTCATGGCTGATGAGAAGGTGATTTCACTTGCAGCGCAGATCTGGTGGTGTGTGTTCCAGCCACTGCCCCATGGTGAGCACTGCATCTCAGGATATCTGCACTATTACTATTAATCATGTGCAACACAGCAGGAGCAGGACATCCCTAGAGTATTTTGTCTCTTTGGTTAGGAGCAAGGCAGGAATACGCTCAGCGCCTATCCTGTGCTCACAACCTTATTAAAATAAGACCATGTATGGGAACATTGAATGACAGGTGTGAAGAGAGGCTGAGGATGAAGGGTGTGACTCGGGTGCTGTAACACTTATCCATGGGTAATGTTTTCATCACAGATCTGAGCACTGAAAAGCACCATCCAGGTGCTAGGTGATGAGCTAGGAAGGTGTCTCTTCAGCAAGTGACCCCTTCTGACATTTGGAAAATTCTGTGGCATTCCAAAGAAAGAGTCAATAAATTTATCCATCCCCCTTAACTGGGCATTTAAAAAAAAAAAAAGGTTAGATCAGAACAGAAAAAAACCTTTATATTTCAGAAAATTTGAAATGTGTCACATGAGTTTTGGTCTTTTTTATTAAAAACAAAACAAAACAAACAAACAAACCAAACCCACAAAACAAACAAAACCCCACCAAAAAAACCACCCAAAACGCAGCAATCTGAAATTTTAAACCATGTATTATTATGAGAGGTTTTGCACAGATGTATACATGAAAGTTCTTTCCACATCACCAAATTTGTACCTTTCTCATTTTTAACAAGCAAACTTTAAAAAGCCAGTAAATTTTTACAGATCTACATTTTCCAATGACAAAATGCTTTGTTCAAATTTTGTGAAGAAATTCCCAAATTTTCTGTTTGTTTGGTCAATTTCATTTGCGTACATTCTGATATAACATGGGATCATACAAACAGATGTTATTTTTCCATGAGATGTGATGTGTAAACTCCAACTTTCGGAGACTTATAATTTCATCAGATGTAACTGAATTTTCCCAAAGATAACTCCTTGTAGGCTCTTGTTCCGAAATGAAGTGGTTCAGACTTCTGAATGGTGGCTTTGAGGAGCTTTTAATCATGGATAAAGCAAAATATTTTTCCCAAAGTGTATTCTGAGGAATCGCTGACCTGTTTAAGCTGAGTGCTTGCAAAATCTTTGAGTAGAAGCAGATGTCCTGGCAGTCAAATCTGGAATATGGCAGACTCCAAGCCATGAAGGGTTTACAGCAGAGTTGATCGACATTACCTGTCTGTATGAATCACAGAGCTTTCATTTTCCATGGGATTTTGGTTTGGTTTTGGTTTTTTTTTAATACTTCTGAAATACAGGATGGAAATAAGAAATCAGCACAGTAGTTTTTCCATCTTCTTTCACAAGCAGGGAGAGACACACCAAGCACATCATGGCGCAAATGGTAAGGAGATACTGGCAGAGGAAGAGAGAAGTGTCCATATGGTACCTAATTTCAAGACATACTGCAGGAGCCAAGACCAGAGTTGGGTATTGTCAGGGTGGTGAATGTGGTGGTAGACGTCCAGAGGAGCAGCAGACACCTGCTGCTGATGATAGTGGGCTATTACTGGTTGAGTCTGCTCCTTACCACAGAACAGTTCACCCCCACAAGCACTGCATTTGATTATATCAGCAGAATCAGACCCTTGGTGGTACCAGGAGAGACTGACTTGTGTGTCTTCCTCAACCTGGGCCAGTGCCTGCAGGCTGGAGCAGAGCCCAGAGCTTTGGCAAGCATTGAAGGCTATCTGGCTCCTGAATCACAGCTTTAAGATGACAAAAATTTGTAGCCAAAATGCAGCCAAATCCCAAACAACACCCTCCAAATCCCCAAGCTGACTGGTCAAGGTGATAGAGCCAGCCTTTCCATGCCCCCGCAGCAGGAACTGTGGGAGAGCAATGGTCCCCTGGTCTGAAGCACTGTGAGGACCAGGAGGTTGGGGTCATGCCCATCTCAGCCTCCAGCAGAGATGTGGCCTCCAGGGCTTTGGAAGCTGGCAGGAAAGATATATCCAGAACTGAGACTTGGCAGGAAAGGTCTGCAGGAGGAGAGCTCTCCGGGGGCAGCCACTGCTCCCCCCAGACACAATACTTCACTGCTTCCAAGCACATTTTTTCTCAGGCGGTGCTGGATAATCTATGGGAATGTTAAACACCAAAATGAGCAACAAGTCTGGCTGGAATTTCTCTGCAGGAAAAGCAATGATCTCGTGTTCCTCTCCAGGGGTAAGCAAAGGGTGGTGGAAGAGGTCAGTGTTCTCAGGTCACCCAAGTGGGTCAACCCAATGTTGAAAATGCCTTGGACACTTTAGAGGTTGAATAGTCTGGCTGAGAGGATGCTGGCAAAATCACTTCTGTGCATGTTGCTACCTTGCTTCACTGTTGGGAACAGCAATTTTCCTGCAAGGAGTGAAGATTGATGAGTTCGCCTTGCTTAGCAGCCTTGTGGCTCAAAGCTTTGGAAAAGGTTTTTGTGCCCCCAATGCCACAAATCTGCCCTATTCCCCTCCACAGGGGGGCTCTGTGCCAGGGCAGTGAGATCCTCGACTGGATGAGAGAAAGATGGAGGGTCTCCTCCCTCAGACACCTCCTCACAGTGAAGGAAATAGTCACCCTCTCCCTGGGAGCAGAGGTTAGGTCTCCTGCCACAATGGTTCCTATCCCCATCCCAACACACATGATGTTGGATAGGGACATTCTGTATTCTGATCCCAAAAAACTTGGGACACAAAAACAGCCACTCCAGTCATCCAGAAATGACCAGGCTCTGCTGCCAAAACCATAGCCACTTGTCTTCCCTTCTCACACTATGGGACTAGTAGTGCCTGATCCAGAGAGATGTGCCATTGCATGGCTGGGGGATGTGTTTCTCCTTTTGAAGCAAGCTAGTGCTAAGGGTGCAGCAGGTAGAAATTAAGGACCCAGGTCACCATGCACCCGTGGCACACCAGACAGGTGATACCCATGTTGATTGCTGCAGGCCACCCCTGGGCCCTGCACATGGAGGATGTGGTGGCTTATATCACAGAATCACAGAATCACAGAA
>NW_010188666.1:0-3050 GCF_000695765.1 Mesitornis unicolor
AACCCAGCCCTGGGGAACACCACTTGTGACTCGTATCACAGATGACTGAAAGCTGGAGAATCTTATAATTTACTTAGTAAAGGTCTGATTTACAGTACATACGCATAGTTGCATTAAAACCTTTTCTTTTGCAGGTTGCACATAGGTAAAGGGGTGCAGCTGGAGTGCAAAGGAGAAGGCGACGTGTGGGTTCGGTGCCTCAGCGACCACGCGGTCTTCGTTCAGAGTTACTACCTGGATAGAGAAGCGGGGCGTGCACCGGGGGATGCTGTTCACAAGATTTACCCGAGTGCATATATAAAGGTTGGTGTGATGTTCCTAGATGAAAATTCTGGGAGAAATAGCATGCATGTAGTTCTTGTAATTGTTAGGGAAGCTATGAGGGGCTGAAATCACAGAATCACAGAATGTGTTGGATTGGAAGGGACCTTTAAGGCTGATCCAGTCCCACCCCTGCAGTGAGCAGGGACAGTGGTACCAGACCAGGTTGCTCAGACCCCATCAAGCCTGGCCTTGAACATCTCCAGGGATGGGGCCTGCACCACCTCTGGGCAACCTGTGCCAGTGATCGACCACCTCATGGGGAAGAGCTTTTTCCTCATATCCAACCTAAGTCTTCCCTTTTTTACTTTAAAACCATTACTCCTCATCCTATCGCTCCATGCCCCAGTGAACAGCTCTTCCCCAGCTTTCTTATAGGCACCTTTCAGGTCCTGGAAGGTCGCTATAAGGTCCCCCTGGAGCCTTCTCTTCTCCAGGCTGAACA
Organism: Mesitornis unicolor; assembly: GCF_000695765.1. Classification (NCBI taxonomy): domain Eukaryota; kingdom Metazoa; phylum Chordata; class Aves; order Mesitornithiformes; family Mesitornithidae; genus Mesitornis; species Mesitornis unicolor. The sequence continues at coordinate 767 of NW_010188666.1, forward strand.
ACCCCAACTCTTTTAGCTTATCTTCATACCAGAGCTGCTCCAACCCATGGATCATCTGTATAATGTAACTTTACTTTTTATTCTCCTTTCAAAAAACCCTAAAAATTTCCCATTTGACAAAGCACTTAAAATGACCCTAAACTGAAAGCATTATTTGGATACTATGAAAGTAGCTAATTTTGTATTTTGCCACAATCAATCTCCATAGCAGGTTTGGGTATTTTTAGCCTTACGGTTTTAATTAACTGCTAGTAAAATTTTTAGCATAGTTTTTTCCCCTGTTTCTTTAGTCTCTCTGAAACAAGGTAAGTTGGGAAAATATGTATAAATGCAGTACAAGTGTCTCTTAAAGTGTCGTGAACGTGGAGTGATCCAGAGGGCACAGAAAGTCCCATGGAAACAAAAGATTTTCAGGTGATTCTTACTTGGAGCTGCCTCTCCTATGCTTGAAACTTCATTTACGACAACTCATACTTTAAAAATCAAACCATTTTTTAATTACAGAGAAACCGCTTAAAGTTTGCGGTGTTTTTTTTCTTTATTTCTATGGATTTTATTGTGTCTAATTCTCAGTTTTGCAGGCAGGTTGTATAACGAAGGTGAAAGAAACCCCCACTGGTCTTCATGTACAACATTTCTAGTGTGAGAACAGGGTTTCTGTGTATGTTGGTACATCACCAAGATATAAAATGCCACCAACCTGAAACCTGGCTGCTGATGCCTCACACCTACCAATTATTGGTATTTATTTAAGCAGACAAACACGTATCAATAAAGCTGCGAAAAATAGTGAAGCCTGACAAAGTTACGCAGGACTTGTTGGCTTCCATTTTTATTGATACACCAATTTTCTGGAAATCTTGGGGTTTAACTAAAAAGTTGCAGTTTTATCATCTTTCAGGCTTGGATCCCGCAGGGTACTGCTTTAGCCAGCTCAGCCAGGTGTTGCCAGTGGTGCTAACATCATATGAAGAGACTCAAAAATCAGCTTTCATGGTTTATTCCTGTTAGAAATTCAACTCAGGGAAAGTTTGCTTGTCACCTAAGTGTACGCCAAGACTGTAGAAGTCACAAGAGCAGAGATACCTGGATTATTTGGGAGTTGAGGAATTCTTTCCTTCATGAACAGTAAGTCCTACGTAGTAGATATTCATTTCTTTTTTTTTATAGGTGTTTGATTTACGCCAATGCCATCGCCAGATGCAGCAGCAGGCTGCCACCGCCCAAGCCGCCGCTGCCGCTCAAGCTGCCGCGGTCGCCGGAAACATCCCTGGACCGGGATCAGTGGGTGGAATAGCCCCAGCCATTAGTAAGTACATGAGATGCTCGGTCTCCTTTATTCCTTCCCCAAAAAGAAACACACACAATAAATAACACCCAACATCTGCTTCCCACATCATCCATCTACTGCCCCATCATCCATCTACTGCCCCAGCGACCGTGCAAATCAACTTGGATGGAGTGAAGCAGCAGGTCTGGGGTGAGGTGTGTCTGTATTCACTCCTTTTATACCTGCTCCACACGTGAGTTTTCACTCTGAAGTCCTCAGGGGATGTTGGATCTGCAGTACAACAGAAAATGTTTCTATACGAGGTGAAATAGCATCACCCTGTTTAACCAGAAAGGCTTTTTTGGCTGTATAGAGTCAAGCTTGTAAAATGATCTTTGAGAGGTAAGCCCATAAAAACACTACTCACACCAATGGGGTGACAAAGTCCTTGACTAGGTTTAAGGAAACTTAAAATGAAGATTTTTGAGAAGAGAACGAAGAGTCTGAGGGTGTTTTTCCCTTAGTTATTTTGGGCTAGAGTTTTTTTTACTTGCTAAATTCTAGATCCTTGAAGTGATACCCTAAGTACTCTTAGAAGTGTAAATACTTCAAAGTATAAATATTTCAAGTACTTTCAAAAGTGCTTTATGTACAACAGTGTCTTCTGGATTCCTTGTCCTGCCAATTAGCTCTTTCCAGCAATCCTATACATTGCTGAAGGCATTTTGGGCAATGTCTTAAACTCCTGTCTTGGCCATACTTGTGATTTAAACCTTACCAGCTGTATTCATCTTTTTATTTTATTAGATGGAAGTAGTGCAGTTTGTTAACCCAGCTTCCTGCAGGTGATCAGTCCTACGAAAAGCATTTGGCAAACCTCAAGAATAAGTAAATTTTTAGTGGTTTTCCTTCCTACATGATGAAATACAGTGAATGCAAACCTTAAGTCAGCTGTATTATAAGGAGTTTTATATTTCAGTACCCTTTCAAGATTGCAGGATGACAAAAAAAAAA
>NW_010188667.1:0-14010 GCF_000695765.1 Mesitornis unicolor
TTTCACTTCATCCTTGTAGTTTTTTAAAGTCCTTCTGCTTCAGGACATGTTCAGATAAAAACTCTTCACATTTAACTTCTGCAGCAGATGAATATTTAGCCCTCATGTGCAGGTTGGTATGCATTTGCTCTTGAAATTCTCTGTAGGATCCAGTGTTGGCTGGGTGGTCTTCAGGGTATGCTGTTAACAGGCTGGTCCCCTTTCAGCACAAAGCTTTCTGTCTAAGCATGTGCTGGAGTACCCAGTGAAATGGACTGTGTCTGGGTGTAGGCCAGTCTGTTGAGCACCTTGCTGGTTTGGGACCTGTTAATACAAATGGTTTCTGCTTCAGTTCAGGCAGCCTTTAGTAAGCACTGGGTTCTTATCTGTGTTTGTGGGCTGCTGCTGAGAGGAAGCTGTAAGGCAGGTTTCTGAGGTGCTGCTGGATGAACCAGGGAAGTGCTCTGATGAATTGTGATAAAATCAGTTGGTTGCAGACCAGTTGCCCTGAAGCCTTTTTGCTTGGAAGGGTAGATCCATGGCAGGAAATCCCAACAGGGAGCAATGTTCAAGGAGTTCCTCCGGATCCTGGATGATCTGTGCCTGGCAGAATACAAATGTTAACCCGTGTGACCTTGGGGATGGATGTGAAAATTCTTTCTAGGGCCCTGTGGTGCCAACAGCCTTTAATGACATCCTGTCTTTTGTAATTGCTACAAAATAGTTGGAATGCTGCTTGTTGCAAGACATGGAGGTTGAGTTTGCCAATAACTAAGGATTAAACCCACAGTGCATTTTCCCTAGTGAGAGTAACTATAGGAAGAAAATGGTTTTGCCTTGTTGTAAATGCCGATGTGAAGAGAAGGTACAAGAGTGTAGTGGAGCCTGGTGACGGCAAGCTCTGCACCGACAGCTGAAGGGTGGGGAGAGAGGACAGTCAACAGCATGGCTATCTTGGATAAGAGGTCCTAGAGCTGATCTTCATATCCAGACTGTGGGACTTCAATCCTCATCCTTGTCTAGGAAGTCTGTGGCAAGGAGCTGCACTGTTGGCCTTTGCCTTTCTAAGTGTCTGTGCTGTGTTACCAGTTAAGATGTGGCAAGTGTGAGGCAGCTGTTGGGTTTATTTTGCTCTTTGGTCTTGTGCTGGGTGGTCTGAATACTTACAAGCAAGTGGAGAAAATGCAAACTACCTTGCAACAGCAGCTCAGTGCTGATGTTAGCATAGCTCTCATTCAGCTGGTAACTGACTTAGTGTCTTGTCTCTGCTGCTGTGTGAGATGTCACCATGTCTGAAGGACTCCTGCTGTACTCAGGCCTCCTCCTGTCACATTCCCAGAGTTGTGCAGGTTTTTCTCCAGGAATAAAGGGAAACTTCCAGTAGGCTATGTGTGACAGGACTTCACCCTTTCTGAAATACTGAGAACCTGATACAGAAACACCCCGACTGAATGCATAGGAATGTAACCTCTTTATGAAATGATGTATTTTCATGGCCTTGTGTCTGGTCGCTGGACTGTGTGTGTTGCCTTAATGCTGACACGTGTGCATGTCTTGTAGGTTCGGGTGAAAATAATGTGGATTTTTTGGACAGTGGCTGTGCCATGAGGAAGACAGTGACTCGCCAAAACTCTAAGCTAGGAGGAGAATCCAGCAAGTCTGACTTCATTATCTGGGAAATAGAGGTCCCAAAGGTAACCAGCCGCTGGTCTGCTCGTGCATCCCGCCCTATGTTGTCATCTTCCGGTTCTTCCAGTCTGGTGCTGGCTCAGTGCCATCCCAGGGAGATCAACAGCAAATCAATGGGGGTTTAAGCCTTTAGCTCCCATTAGGGCTCAAGAGGAGTGAAGAGCCATACTCCACTGTAAACAAGAGGCACGCCAGGGCTACTCCCAGGGTAATGCTGGCTGTTGGACTCATTACTCCCCATTATCTTCCACCCCAATATCTTAGTCTGATGCTTAGAAAGCATTCAGGAGGCTTTGAGGATACACAGTTAAGAGCAGGGGATTACTTTATTTTCTTTTCTAATATGTAGGAGGGTTGCATTTCCATTGCCTGTCCCAACTCTTCCTCACAAGCTGCATGCTCATCTGAGCTGCTCTGTGGAGCTGCTGTGGCTCTGTCTTTATAGTGAGCTTTGTTTTGGGTTGAGAGAGGGACTGTGGTTTTTAGGACTATGTTCATACCTTCTTCCCTACTTCGTATATGTAAAATCACCTGTGGCTGTCCTGCCCAGCAGTGCTGTTGCAGTTCTGCTTCCCAGCAGACCCAAATACTGACAGCCAGCAACATGAGACAGCAGCTCTGACAGGACAAGCGCGTTGCCTTGAGTGCTTGGGTGTTGCGAGCCCAGTGAAGACGTGTAACACAGACTTTAATGGAGCAGTAAAACCCAGGGTAAGGCACTTCTACAGCAGAAACATACGTTTCAGTGGTTAGTGAAGACAGGCTGTCACTTTTCCTAAAGCAGCTAACTTTACATTGTACAGGATTATCCATACTGACTCTGGCCCAACAATTCTGCCCTGGTACCTGGTCTCTGGCAGTAAGTTGTGACAGATGCCCGTGGAAGAGCAGAAGTGACAGTGCTTGTACAGACCTCTCCATCACCCTGCACAGCTGTCCAGGGACTCTGTAGTCTGACAAGCATGATGGTCGGGTTCACTCTCCTGTGTATTTGTCTACTCTCTAATCAAATTAGCTTGTTTAAAAATTGCTAAAACTTAGCATTTCATATCTGAATGAAAGATGCATGTAGCATGCTTAAAAACAAAAAGATGTAGTGGGAGACTGGGAGAGGACATGACTGTACTTGACTGCAGGAAGACAGTAGCCTTTACCAGGCCTGGTCTGTCCCATCATGTCTCTGTGACACTCCGCAAGATATGGAGGTGGCTCTATCAAAATGAACTGTGCTTACTGACCTGTATCTGCCTTGACTTATCACAGACCAGCTGAACTCTGCACTGGTCCAGCATTATCTTAAATTTATCCTGCCTGGCCCTGTGCTACATGAGTTGGGAATGTGGGTGAAATGAGCCACAGAGAACAGTGTTGTTTGATCTGCGTTTCTCTTCCTGACTGTTGCTTCTTGTCCCTTTCATAAAGGAATTAGTTGGACGCTTGATTGGCAGACAGGGAAGATTTATGAGCTTCTTGAGGCAAGCATCTGGTGCCAAAATTTATGTCTCAACACTACCTTATTTCCATGACTCCCAAGTCTGTCACATCGAAGGTAAGTGGAATATCTCTTTATTCATGGTCTAATATGTAGCTTGGGGGCCTTAACTAGATAGGCCAGGAATTTAAACAAGTTTAGTGGCTTTGTGAGTCCTGTGCTTTACAAAACTTTCCTGCTCAGTGCTGTTACAGTAGAGGTGTATGCCAAGTCGTCTGTGCCTTGGCGTGGGAACCCTCTATTCTCGAGGCAAAAATGCATTTTTAATGTCTTTGGCTGCTGTAGTTTAACCAAAACCTTTTACAGGGTCACTTCAGGCTTGAAGGAGGAGCTATGGGATGCGTATCAGCAAATGCAGTCCTGACTGTGAAGGGTGTTAGACTAATTGTGGCTGAAAAATACCTACCAGTGACCTGTGATCTTACTGGAGGCTAAAGCTGTTGAAACTGGGGCCTGATGGTCCAAGTTGCTCATGTTGGTCTGACATAAGGTTATGTGGCCAATCTAGTAAAACTGAAGTTGTTGATGTAACGCAGAGGGCTTCTGGTATCTGTATTGCGTCACGTGGTGGGGATGTCTTCAGCATATCTGTGCTACAGGCTTTGTGGGATTTTTGTCTTCCAGGCTCCCCGCACCAAGTAGAAAAAGTACTGAGCCTGATTGGCAAGAAGTTCAAAGAGCTGAGTCTCACCAACATCTACGCTTTACCTCCACCAGCACCACTGACGCTTCATTCCCTCCTTATGACTGCCTGGGTAAGTCCCAGCTTGCTGGCTATGCTGCTGTCAGTGTTTTCCAGAAGAGATTTCGTGCTGCTTTTGCTATGTGGGTGCTCAGAAAACATTTCTTTGCTTACATTGGGCATCTAGAATCTGTAAAGAAACTGTGCACGTAACTGTCTCCATGGATGTGGAGACAGGCTTTGTTCTGGAGAAGTGAATTTATGCTGGGAAATTTAAAGGCATTTTAGATGTGTTCTGAGCCCAGTAACACTTGGAAGCTGCCCAACACAATGGCTGTCTGACAGCCAGGGCAAATTACTTTGAAAATGAGACCTCTGTGACAAATCTTGGACAATCCTTGTGAAGATTACCTTAATGTTTAAAAACCCTATGGGCAGGGAATCCTTGCAAGGTGCACTGTGTTGATAGTGCAGCATGACTTGGCCTATATCACTTCTGACTCTGCTTGCTCATCTCTTGGGTAAATAAGTCTCACAGCTGCTGTGTGCCAAGTCTTTTTGTGTATGAGAAGGGCCCCACCCCAAGTGTGATTTCCTTTAGAACAGCATGGAGTAACAGTGAGTAGCTTTCTGCTCCTGATCCAAAGCAGCCTTTGGAAGTGAAATACCAGAGTGCCAGGGCGTTTCCACCCATGGCTGTAAGCCTTGGGAGTTGCTGGTGGAAGATGGAGTTGCTGTGGATGAAGCTTGTATTGCAATGAACACTCATGAGAATTTCTTTCCTCCGCATGACAGCTCTTCCTCCCGGATGGAGTCACTGTAGAGGTGGTTGTGGCAAACCAAGTCGATGCAGGGCACATGTTTCTACAGCAGCATACACACCCCACTTTCCACGTCCTGCGTAGCCTGGACCAGCAGATGTACGCTTGCTATTCTCAACCTGAAATTCCAACCCTGCCAACTCCAGTAGAAGGCAAGTCACTTTGGTTGCTCACAAATTGTTCGGCTGAGAAACTTCTAGGGTCATGCAAAAAGCCTGACACCCCTGAGTTAGGCTGGATATGAGAACGTGATAGTTCACTTGTCACTTCTTCTGTTTTTTTAAGCTGCTGTCAGAGTACAGATGTTGCTCTACTTTTCCTTACCCCACTCATCCCTGAAGTACCTCCCCAGCCACGTAGTTGCACGTTGAAATTCAGAATGAGATATAATTCATCTCAGGTTATTTCTGATCATTTTGACACCTGATGTGTTTTTGCTGGCAAAGCATGAAACTACTTCCAAATCTTCATAGTGTCACTGTCTGCACATGGTGTGAAGTGAAGGGTGCATCACATGGCGCTTACTGTCCTTTTTGGAGACAGACCTCACTGTTCGTGACCAAAGACTGGGAGGGAACTGGATACTTGGGCAGAACAGCATGGTTGGGGCAGACAGACTTGAGAGTAAAACCCAGCTCTCCTGTGTGCCAGCTGCAGATGTTTGGGGCATGGGTGGTGTGGAAAGAAGACGGAAGGGGCATATGAAGTGCTGTTGATTTTCAGTATATAACTGTACAGCACTGTTCATGCCTGAAGTGCTGATTTCTGGAAATCGACTTACACTGAGCCTTTTTTCTCTGTACTCTTCTGTTTTGCAGTTGGCATTATCTGTGCTGCTCCGGGCCTGGATGGGGCATGGTTTCGGGCTCAAGTTATTAGCTACTTTGAAGAGACCAATGAAGTGGAGCTCAGATATGTGGACTATGGAGGATATGAGAAAGTGAAGATTGACACCCTCCGACAAATCAGGTCTCTAGCTCCTCTTCCATGGCCTGAGGCCATGTCTGGCTTGAATCTTCAACAGAGACATCTGTACAGTTTGAATTGCTTATAGGTTTTTCTGCAGCTGAAGTGGGAAATGGTAGAAAGGTTTGTCTTGGCAGCAGGTGTGGGTTCCTTGGGAGCACAGCAAGCTCTTGCAAGGCTTTTTTTGAAGAGCAGGGGAGAGGTCATTGCAACTTCTGCCGCTTTACTGTGGAAGCTGAGCAAGCGGATGCCTTCAGGAGGCCCCAAAGTGTAGTTAGTTGATGAGTTAGGAGTAAGATTCAGATTCTCTGTGAGCCAGCCCTGTTGCACAGAGCCGTGTTGGATGAGAGTTTTCTTCCACAAGCCCATTAAGTACTTGATTGTGCCCCAGAGATGAAGAAAAGCAGTACAGCCTCCATTATGGAGGTGGCTTTTGCTTGGAGCCCAGTCCAGCTTGGCATGCTAATCGGACAGTTTCTTGCTGCTGCTTAGATTGCTGGGAGAAGAGTCTGATTTTTTTTTTAACATCAATTTTAAACTGAATTCCTGTTAGAGCAATTGATTAATCAATGTCACCTTAAAGAATACAGGAGTAACTTAAAGCTGAGTTCTTATGCTGATTGATTCCCTTTTCTTTAAGGTCTGACTTTTTATCACTACCTTTCCAAGGAGCAGAAGTTTTACTAGATAACGTGGTGCCACTTCCAGGTAAGGGAGCTCTCAGTGTACCACGGGCACTGCTCCTGCAGGTTTATATGGATGCGAGCTGTGTGCAAGCAATGATTGTGGCTAAACCTTCTCTTTCCTATTGAAAACACAACCTCTGATGTGATTAGAGCAAGGATGGGGAAAAAATGTATTTTATTTTTCTAAGTGTGCTAGCGTGGCATAACCTGTCAGACTGCAGAGGAAAGATGACAAATGTCCAGGCTTTTTCCTGCATGGAAAAGGGAAAGCCTGATTTGCAAAGAGTGCGTTTGGCACCATTCAGGTGCCAGCCTGCGGTGTAAATGCTTTTGAGTTCCCATTTACAGTATTGCACTCTGTGCAGGGTCAGGAAAGTCCTGAGACTCCTGAGCTCAGTTTATTAGGGATCAAAATACTGATGACAGCTCAAAGGCACTGCAGAAGTACTTTTCTGTCTTTTAAAGCCTCCTAATTCATCAGCCACTTAAGTTCACATTAACTTGGCTAGAAAGCACTTTGTCCTTCCCTTCAGCAACACAGCAGGCCTAACACTTGTATGATCTCTAGCTTAATAGGCTGGTTTCAGGAAACACCTAGAGCAACAGTAGGTGAGGATTCTCTGACCTAACTTCTGTAGGAGGTCAGCCAAGATTAGCTTAATAGGCCCTTCTGGCCTGTAAAGTCTGTGAGTCCCTCATTTATTTTCTCCTGCTCTTTTCTGTCCAAAGACGAGGATCGCTTTTCATCTGAAGCCGATGCTGCCGTTAGTGAGATGACCAGAGGGGCAGTCCTCGTGGCGCAGGTACGTGAAAGCTGTCTGGAAAAGGCTTCCTGTCAATTTGACTGCAGTTCTCTCTGCCCCCAGCACGCAGTGTGGGTTAAAATCAAAACCAACACCAGAGCCCGTAAGCCTGACTGTGGGCAGGGTTCTCCCTGAGAAACTGTGGTGCTGAGAGCTTCCTTGGGAAGTGTCAGCACCACTCAGGACCGTGTGTCTGGGCAGGGTCGATTATTCCCTCATGTCACTGACATGAGCAGGGAGGGGAGCACCTGAAGGGGTTTACAGAGCACGAGGGGGGCTGTTGTCCAGCGGGTCACGTATTCATCTGGATCTGCACTGCTTTGCCAGTCTCGCCTGTCTTTGCTGCCTGGCGTCCACTGCTGCGTTTCTTCTGGCCTCCACATCAGTTTGAGCATCTGATGTTGTCATGGTTTAACCCTCAAACCAGCACAGATACACGGTGAATGATGCCAGCCTGGTGTCCTCCATGGCTCAGGCTGGAATTGCTGCATGCTAACATTTTTCTGTTTCCAGGTCACAAATTATGACAGTGCAACAGGTCTGCCGCTGATACAGCTGTGGAACTTGATGGGAGATGAGGTACGTATGTTGACGTACTTCTTCTTCCAACACCGTTAAAAGTTTGATTATGCAGACTCTTGATTAGGAACTTGCTGATGTGGTTTTTTCACCTTTCTACTTTTCACCTCCCTTTAGGTGGTGTCGATAAACAGAACTCTGGTGGAAAGAGGATTTGCTCAGTGGCTTGACTACTAGCAACGTCCTAGATGCCACAACAACTCTTTCTGCAAAGACAAGAAAAGAAGAAACCTTGTTTTGCACTGTTACAATTCGGTTTGGCAACCTTTCATAAGCAAACCTGTTTACACCTGTGTGCAGAGTTCTGTGGTCCACTGAAACTCGTTTTGCTCAACTGTTACGGTGTCACTAGAAACGTGTACCTCATCTCAGTGAAAGGCGGGGTGTTAAAAGCCATAATGACAGATACTGTAGCTTTAAAGCAAAAAAAAAACAAAAACAAACCAAACAAACAAAACCCCAAAAACCCAACAACAAAAAAAACCCCAACTCCTCCCTGGCCTCTGCTCAAAAGTTGAATGGAAAAAGACCTTAAAACACTGGGGCTTGCTTGAAGCTAGCAGATGTCCCTGAAACGTTCACTGTGGCTGCATTTTTGTTCAAGTTCCCCATGAACTTGGGGTCTGCTTTTCCTACAAGTTACATTGTCCTTTTATAACATGCTCTGCCTATGAAATTAATGAACACTATTAAGGAATTTAATGTTCGGTTATGGATTTTCCTATATTGTGCCACTAACCTGCACAAACAACATTCATCTTGTGTCTTCCTTATGCCAGGAGGCAGATGAATTGCAGTCATTGCACTTAATGTGGCAAATGTCTGACTGCAGTCGTGGTTTTTAGGTTGGTGTGCTTGAGGAAGAAAGCTGCTCTGTGCAGATGCTTGAAGTGCAGGATATGTTACCACTACAGTTTTTTGCTCTGAAACATCATGTATTTAAAGAAGAGAATTGATTGCCAAGCCCAATTGTAGTTTATATTTTTCTAGCTGTGCAAGTCTGTAAATATATATTAAAAAAAATGTAATATTTTGTACAAGAAAAACACTGGAAACAAAGGGAACTTTACAGAAACTTTTTCACACCAAAATGTCCTATGTAGGTAGAACTGGTTTGGAGTGCATTAGGGTAGCCAATGTATTTGGAGCATCTGAATGTTGGGAGTGTTTCAGCTCTGCTGTATACAGAATTAGCATTCCCTTCAATTGCTGTCTGGTTTGAATTGTGATCACTGCATTCTTTGCTATGTTGCTGTACAGATCTGTTTAAAAAAAAAAAGTAACAACTTGGCATTAATATTGCAGTGGTGTTCTCAATTTTTTTTCTTTTTAGATTTCTATTACATATTTAAAATTTTGCTCAAGTAATTTAAGCTGACTTAATACTCTTAATCATGTGCCCTCTAATGTATATCATTTTAGATATGTATTGAGCTGGGATCTATTGCTGGCAGAGGAGATACTTGCCAGGAAAATGTTGATGTAGTCAGTCCCCGGAGGTTTGCTCAGGTGAATTCAAGGATGTCCTTACATCTTATGAGCTAACGTGTCTGTGCGTTGCACATTTGGATAGTTGCCTACAAAAGCATTTGGTCCAATCCCTTCTGATATGGTAAGGTGTTATCTTTTTTTTTTTGAGTTCTCTCCTATTCGGCGCTTACGGTTTAATGTTCATTTTTGCAATAACATCCAATGAAAACTAAATTTGGTAACTTGGTTAAATCTATAAAACATATATCCTCTTGGAATGTTTCTTTCCGTTTCAATTAAAGTTCAAATTTTAAGCCGTCTTAATCAACCTGTGATGACTAAGAGGCTTTATTTCCTGACTTCTTGCACTGTAGGGTTGGCAAGGGCGCTCCAGGGGATAAGCAGGTGAGAGAAGATCCTGGTGGCTTTTCAACAGATGCAGAAAGATGAAACTTCAAATCTTCTGGTGCTCCTTTTACCTCCAACTGAAAACTGGGTTTATTGTAATGATGAGTTGTTGAGCCTTAGTCTGAGCACTGCTACTCAAGACTATTGAAACTGTTACATGTTTGTAGAATTAACTTATGCTGGACCCAGGTCCTTTTTGTCACACTTCTCTGTTGAAAAGTGAAACTTGGCTATGGGGAAAGGAGCTTGGAAAAGGCATGGGTCCAAAAAGGAACAGGGGAGGTGGAAACCAATCATTTGTATTTGCACCTCCATTCCTGAGGCGCAGTGGCGGCACTCTGGGCATGTGGCTGGGTGGGCTTTGTGTAATTCTGGGCTGAGACCTGGGTCTGAGCCTGCGCCTGAGCTGAGAGGTCCTGCAGGATTGGTTTGACCGAAGCCATTCGGAGGGGCTTTCCCCTTTGGAAAGTGTGAATTTTATTACAGGTAAAATGATTGAGGTCTCTGGAGCTGCCCAATTTATAGCTTGCCTCTGGAGAGCTTCCCAGTGGCTGCAAAGCATGCTCCAGCATCCCCCTGCCCTCTTGAGCCCCGGGGCCAGTCCTCAGGCACAGCCCTGGGCTGGTTTTCCTCGGGCACATCCACTCAAAGGCTCCGTTGGGAGGGAGGCGGGGAGGAGCAAAGGAAGTGTTTTTGGAGCAGATGGAGAGTAACGGTGCCCCTGTCTGGCACCGGCACAAGGAAGCGGTTCAACTCCTCACCACACACAGCCACGTCTGCAGCTGCATGGCGGGGAACCTGGCTCCGTGCTTCCCTGGTGGAAACTTCATTGGCAGTGGGATTTTCCTAGGAAGAAGAATAAGAAGAAAGAAAAAGCAGAAAAAAAACAAACAACAAGCACATAAAATCCAAACCCCAAAAAATCAGATGCAAGCTTTATTTTCACTTTCATTTTACTGCACCACACAATTCTCACACCCCATCTCGGTGCTGTCCCTGTGTGTCAAAGGCTGCTGAGCTAGAATTAAAGACCTAAAGAATTATTTCTAGAATTAAAGCACTGTATTTAGTTTGCTGTCTTGGGGGGCTGTGTTCTGGCTTTGGTCACCTCTGCTTCCTCTCCTCTTCCTCATGCCCTTCAGAAGAAAAACCAGCAGCACTGCAGAGCAGGAGGAAAAAATCCTGGCTGGATTGGGCAGCAGGGGGGATGATGGCGTTTAGGGGGGAGCCCCAGGGCTGGTGGCTTTGCCAGGGGGAATGTGGATGGCAACTCAGGGAAAAGGCACAAAGCAGCATCCCCACTGAGCGGTTGTGCCCTGATGTGCTCCAGTCTCCAGCTGTGAGCAGCACATGGGCTCTGAGCCCAGCGCTGGACTTAATGGACACAGATAAACTACATCTGGTGAATTTGTGTAATGGTGTTCAGAGTCCATTTGTCCTCCTGACCTTCACGGCATCCTGTGGCAATATGTCCCACAACTTAATTATGTGTGGGTGAAAAAAGCGCTTCCTGTTTGCTTTCTAAATTGCCTGAAAGCATCCCTGGCTCATCCATCATCCCGATACCGCGGAAGGGTGAGTAATGGCCCCTGCTTTGGCTTCTCTCTGCTGTCTGCAAGTTTATAGACTTCTGCTCTGTCACCTGTCTCTGTTCTAGGCTCAAGCGTCTGAGGTCTATTGAGCTCCTTATGTGGGAGTTGGTGGGTACCACACATCCTTCTTGACACCCAGCCCTGCACCTTTTCTGGCCCCACGGTGCCTTTTCAGGGCTAAATGTGTGCCAGAAGCTTTGTGCTGATTCAAGAACATAGAATAACTGCTGCAGGTTCCCAGATGTGTGTTTTGGTGCCTAAAAAGGGGGTTTGATGTTTCTGAAGGTGTTTATCCTCATGGAGAGCAGGAGGTGACAGGAGCTGTGCTGTACTCGTGACTGAGGTTTCAACATTCCCCTGCAAGAAGGGAGATGGGATCAAGGGGACTCCCTGGTTTGCGTGGTTCATGTCCCTGCTTCAATCCCCTGTGTGTTGTGTGTGAGATGTCATTCTTTTTTAGTACCTGAATGCTGCGGTTGGGATTCAAGAACGCTGAAGAAGCATTTCATGCTGTTTCAAGTGAGTTGCCCTCATTTGTGGAAAACTATGCTTTCAAAGTAATTTGTAGATCTGGATTTCTCTCCTGTGTGTTGTCTGGCTCTGGAGTGCCTGTGTCTCTCTCCAAGTGCACCTAAACCACTTTTCTGGTCCTCTTAAGAAATGCCCTCTCCTTTGTAGCTGCAGATAGTGACATGAGCATCTCTTGGTTATGTCATGTCCCTCACTAAGCTCTGTGTAGGACTGAGGCGCAGCAGACCCTGCTGTAGGCGCCTGGACACTTGCTGGGAGCCAGTGCCCGGCGATGACAAACCCTGTCAGGAAACCTGGCAGATCTCTTTTTTCAGCGCAGGGTCTGACGGTGACCGCAGCTCTGCTGCCTTGCAGACCGGTGCCTCACGCTGTCCCCTTCTCCTGCTGTGGGGCAGCGTGCGGAGCGCTGACAGAGGGACGTTGTCATTTGCAGGAGAGCAGGGGTCCCTCAGCCACCCCATGTGTCTGCTGGTGCTGCCAGCCCGCGCTGCAGCCTCCTCTTCTTCCTCAGTTTCCCTGTCCCCGGGGCGGAGGGGGCGCTCAGGAGGGACATGGGGGACCCAGCCGTTCCTCGAGAGACGCGTTCCTCACTGGAAGGGTTGTTTTGTCGGAACAGGAAAGGCATCTTCGGCTGGCGTGTCGAGTCTGTAGCTCCAGCTGGCCTCCTGTGTTTCTGACTGTTAAAATCCGCGCCTGTGCTGCAGGGTCTGTGCCGAAAACCAGCGCTGTGCGTGGGTACGTGGACGAGGAGCTGTGGTGGGAAGTACTGCGGGTGCCTGGTCCTGCCCAGAGGCACTTGCTGAGGCCACAGAAACAACCACAAATGAGCGAGGAAGGCGTCACCGCGGATAAAAGCTATTTGGGTATTTCTTTACTTCTTTTGTGTCCCTCCCGTGCCCCCTGCGCGCTTTCCCCGTCCCGTTCCCTCCCCAGGAGCCTTTGGGGCCGGTACGAAGCGGGACCGCAGTCACGGCTCAGCGCCCAGCAGATGGCGCTCGAGCACCAGCGGAGCAGGGGCGGCGCAGGAGCAGCAGCGCTGCTCGGGCTCCCGGTCCCCGCGGGACGGTGCGCAAGCCGGAGCCGTGACCTTGGTTTACACGCGCTGGTGTTCCAGCTCCGGATCGCATCTCTGCTTCCGCAGACTTGTCCTTGCGCGGCGTCTGGGCTCAAGACGATAGGAAAAGCGTTGCTTTTCACTTACAGAGACTGACCCTTCAATTGCTTGGATGTTCTTTTCCAGGATCGTGACCTGCCTTTCTGCACCGAGCTACCCCCATGCACAGAAGCAAGGTGATTTTTTAATTATTTTTTTTTCTTTTTCAAATCAGAGAATTTTTTTTCCCCCAAAATAAAGCGGGCTTATTGTGCTTGCGCTGAGAAATGGACTCGTCGCTACTGAAAAACACACCTGGGTGTGCTTTTTACAAAGAGGAAACCGCCAGACAAGTACAAATGAGTCAGGAAGAATGTTCCTGTTGAGATGCTGCAAAGATGGAACATGAAGGTGTTTTTATTTTATTTTATTTTGTTTAATTAGCAATAAATTCAAACCTTACTTTCATATTTCCAGGCCCACTCATAGTGTAGAGACCTTTTGCTACCTGAACGTACATCATGACCCTGGCACAGGCAAAACCTGCACTTTTTCAGGTAGGCGAAGGATGCTGTATATCACCACTGAATTCTTTCTTTGTTTTCTAAGACCAAACAAAAATAATTCAAACCCATTCTTATCACTGAGGGAGAAGGAAGTGAGGACTCACAGGATTTTAAGTCCATGTTACACATTGGCTGTAACCATGGTCACTTTTGTGTTTGGAGACTATCTCAGCACCTGAACAAAGCCCTCTCCTTTTCCTTCCCTTCCTCCTCCCAAAGGCAGCGAGCTGTGTCCTCTGCCCGGACAGACCTCGGGAGCGCTGTGTCCAGGGGCGCAGAGTGTGGCAAACTGGAGGATAAACCATGCTGCAAAATATGAAGCCCAGCCCTTGCACAGGTCTGAGTCAGTGATTGGGGACCTGTGGTGATGTTCACACAGACACACGTTTTTGAGGGCTCTTTTTGCCTCTTGGGGTGCTCGATGCTGCTCCACTCCCTGTGAGTTTCTGATTTTCCTCCCTTTGTTGTCTTTGCTCAATGTAAACTCGCGCTCCCAGGGGTGTTTTTGAAGGCTCTGGGCCTGGGGCTTGTGGTGGGTGCGGGGTGTGCTCAGACCACGTGTGCCTGTGCTCTCCCTTACTGAAAACAGGGAGAAAAACCTACTTCTGAGCCCCCAGCTGTGTCTTGTATAATGACAGGGGTTTTGTTAGCAC
>NW_010188667.1:14066-19156 GCF_000695765.1 Mesitornis unicolor
CCCTGACTCCTGGGTAATGGAAGGGCTAAGTGCTCATTACTTTTTGTCGCCTTTTCCAGTTGCCGATCAGACGTGTCTGGTTTGGGGGTTTGTTTTGTTTCTTCGTGGCTGTGACTATGCAGGATGCTCCATCTCGCCGTAATTTCGGTTCCATCATTGTCTTGGCATGAAAACATCTGCTGTCTCCCCGCCGTCGCCACTTCTATTTCTTTCGAGAATTTCATGGATTGCGATGACCTTCTATTTTCCATAACATCTCGTGCATCTCAGTGTGCACAGCTGTTCCTCCTGCGTTCCTCTGTCTCTCCATCCACCTATCAGCATCCCCAGTGCATTTGGAGATGCAGCTCATCTGCTTATCAAATCAATATCTCGCTCGCCATCTCCTCGGTGCCATGACCACTGTAAACGCAGCACCCCTGCACCTCGCCGCCCTCTTCTGAGTGCAATTTGTCTTCTAACCTTTTTGTTCCCCTCTTAACACTTTAAAGTTAATTTTCTCAGCCTTTTTTATTTGGATCACGTTGCTCTCTCTGGCTGAGATCTGTCGGTGTGGCCAGCGATGTGCTGCGGGATGGAGGGAGGATGTTCGAGTTGAAGCAACAATTCCAGCAAAGTCAGAGTGCAGTGCTGAGATGGAGCTGGGGGAGCAGGGCTTTGAGCACTGGTTTTGTCTGACCTTGTTCAATGAGCACGGGGTCCATGAGTGTGATGAACTGAGACACTTCCGTTTTTATTCCATTCTGGCATCTTTTATTGCTAGGACTTTACTGATATGCCTATTCTCATAAAAAATATTAATAAAAAAATCGGTCCTATATCTGCTGCAGATGGACTAATAAACCTGGAGCATGACAGGACCTTAAATCTCTTTGCCTTGTTCCCCACCGGTAAAATGTGCAACCCAGTTCCCCACCTCCCATTCCCATCTCCCTGCTGTGCCCTCAGCAGCAGAACCCCCCCTGCAGCTCCTGCACACAGCACCCGCCCAGCCTGGCCAGGGAGCCAGATGATGCTGTAGCAAAACTACTCAGAATATTAAAGGTGTAATTTAAAAAAAAAAGATATTTCATTCAGCCCCAATCCATGGTCTTTATCGATCTGATCTGGGAACGTCCTGTTCCTGACAGGCTTTGCCGAAGTTTGGCCCCGGGGAGGCACGACTGTTGGCTGGGAAGGGGGGTGTTGGTAGAGGGCAGAAAGCGGGGTGGAGAGGAATGAATCTTGCAAGAACTTCTTAGATAGATGGCAATAACATCAGCTTCCTCCTCTTTCAGGAGCATAGCTGTTTATGCAGAGACGGCTTTCCTACCATTTTATAAAGATATGTGTTATATGTGGATACTTGTAGGTAAGTAAGGCAGTAACATTGTTGGTTAAGGGATCTATTGATCCAAATAGAGTTATGTGGCTGTCAGTGTGCGTAACAACTGTCTGATTTGGGGGAAAAACGCTCCTAGGAAGATGCAAAGCAATGCATTTGGTGAGGATTCATCACTCCGCCTCCTTGCCCGGGCAAAGCTACCGGAGCATTCCTGACGGGTTGGGAAAGTCCTGGCAAAACCGAGCAGCTGCTCCTCAGGGGGCAAACACCAGTGCTGGAACACGAGACATGGGCAAAACCAGGCATCGTCCCCAAAGAAACCACGGGAGATGGTGCTTCTGCCTCCGCCGAGGAAAAGCAGCCGCAGGGATGCGCAGCAGCAGCCCGGCTCCAAACGGGGGCTCAGGTGTTGGGCCAAGTGTTGAACGGACACGGGCCAAACCAGAGCGAAACAGATGGAAATCAGGCAGGGAATAAACATTATCGGAAATAATCTCCATCATTTAATGTACTCCAGTGGCTTTGAAATAATTGGCTATTTCCTGGGCACATACGAGCTTGAACAGTGCTCTCCCTGCTGCCTTTTCTGTCCTTGTCATCCTTGAGACCTGGTTGTCCCCTGCTCCCTCCCCCTTTACCTCTCCAGTTCCTCCTCCTCCAAATTTCTACCAGAGTTTGTACTTTTCCCCCAGCAACGTCTCTGAAGAGCCACAAATGTGTAATGTGTGTCCCAACGCTTGTCTTTTAATAGCGCGAGGCAAACCACATCAGCGCAGGAAATTTCACATTCAACACATTATTGCTATTTAAAGCGCAGAGGTACAAAAGTGATTGGCAATGCAGCTCTCTCCGAAATCGCAGGCGGCTGCCTGCTGCCAGATTGTGATTTTTTAATATTGGCTGCTCTGTGCAGTCGTTTCCTCACCTTTGACTTGCAGATTTCCTGACGATGAAATAGCAAAATCATTTTCGGTTGTAGCAGGCACACTGCTTGCTGCTGAAGATAAGTAATCATCATTAGATACATGTGTGTGCACACAGACGTGGCTACACAGCTAGTGCTGGTCAGTTTTTCCAGCTGAGCAACCTTTTTTCCTTGAAAAGTTTTATTTTTCTAGAAACTAACAACCTTTTTTCCAGGAAAAGGTCTTTTTAAATGTTTTTTTTCCTTTCTTTTTTTAGAAAGGGTTTCTGGGTTTTCGCTATGACAGAGGGAGGGCAAGCGGCTTTGGCCCAGAGAAGGTGATGATGAGGGCTTGTGATTTTGTGTTTCTCAGGGCTGTAATAGAGATCTCTGAGCCAAAAGGTGTTGGTTATGTCAGTGCTGTTTACGTAAATATGTTGCTCTGGGTTAATGTGCAGTGTGATTAAAGGTTAGACCTTTACGAATTTCTGTTTAAGGCAACCTTACCCTGGTTATATTGAAGTATGCAGTGACAAAAAGACAGCTATTCTTACATGAAAATGAGGAAATAATGGCCCTGGAGTTTTTTATATGGCATATAAAACATCTGGTGAACACGGCACAGGTGGGTAGGTTTTCTCCTGATGGTGCTTTTTGAGCTGTGTGGCTGGGGCAGGGGCTGTGCAGGGAAAGGGGGAATCTTTTGGGCTGTCTCAGAGGAATTTGGGCATCTCGCGAAGATGCGAATGTGCAAAGCCCTGACAAAGGCTGTGGCTGGAGACGAGGGCAGGGCCAGGCAGGGGGCCTGTGGCAGCGCTTTGTCACCATATTTACCCTTCTGCTGGCCCAACGTGAAGCATTTGGCTCTCCTCCACTTGCGGAAGGGATTAGCTACTTCATAACATCCAGACAAGATAATCTCTCCAGTTTTGCCTGGAAGAAGTCCCTGACAAAAAGCAACAAAACTACAATAATGCCAGATTAAACAGTAATTGAGTTTGCCTTCTTATGACTTTCTCAGTTAAGTTTGTGTTGGTTTTAATTTTTTGTTATTGTTGATATGGAACAGCTAAATATTGTCCTGGTATTGATTCTAACCAGCCGTGTTGTATCTGTGGTAAATGGCAGCAATAGAGGGAGATAAGTAAAAAGGGGAGGAAGGAGTACCTGTAAAAAGCTTTTTCAATTTCCATGCCTTTTTTAAAAAGAAAAGACGTCGAAAGAGATGAAGCTTTGGTAATGGTTACTGCTCACCGCCTGCTCCTTCAGGTGATTGCATTAACGGAGGGACTGTGGCCATGCCTGTGCCAAGCAGATGCACGGGGATGCCACGCAGGGAAGGGACGCGACGTGGTCCCCGATGGTGCAGGAGCCCTTTGTGTCCCAGAGCCGCTCGGCTGCGTGCTGAGAGGTAACCCCGGTGTGGGAACCTGGAGGAACAGGGAGGGAAGGGAGTCGGCAGGGTAAAATGTGACTTTTCTGATGTCTTTCAACATTTAAAAGCAGCAGCTGAACCAGAGTTGAGGTCTGCAGCCTCTAGACCACATTTTCTCTCTGTCATGCAGTATTTACAGGACTTTTCCCCCAGCCTGGTGTGACAGTACAGTAAATCTTGATATAAAGTGCTCAGATATAAACTCATCATCCTGATCCACTGCATATTCAAAATATTTTGAAGGGTCTGTTGTATATCGAATGGGTTTCTGGTTTATGTTGTCTGGGTACCATCCATCCCCGTGCCGCTGTAACTGACTACTGAGCAGCCAGTGTCCATTCTGGTCACTGGAAAATCGATGCCAGGAGAAATGGATTGGCACTGACATGCCAAAATCCCTGCTTTGGGGTTTGGTTTTTTTTCAGTCTTCAGTAATTCCCTGTGCTGGGCTGGAATTTCGGAGGAGGATGAGAAATGCTCGGGGTATTTGGACAGTTGCAACCAGGGTTAAAAAACAAAGGCAGGGATCTGAAAGGGATCTGAGAGTAAGGTTTTGGGGCTTTCTCCCCTAGGATAAGGAATTTTGTGCCTCTGTGGATAGTGTAACTCCTCGGCTGAAGCAGCGGGGGACGTGGAGCCGTGTAGGTCGGTGTCCTCTGCTGTGGCAGTCCCTGCATTTCTCACTCTGCTCCATCCCTCGTGTGATGGGAGGCACCGTCTGCAACGGGTCTTAGAGATGCACTGTGCTAAAAAGAAAGCAAAAAGGATTAAAAATCAAAGACCTCGGGAAACAACTCTCTCTTTAGCTTTTGGAGACGTTTATTCTGGCTGTATTTATCCCTCTGGCCACTGAGGTGACTCAAATCCAGTGAGCCACCCTTCACTTTTTTCTGGCAGAAGACTTCGTGCACTTTGCTGGTCCGATAGCTACGCTGATGAGCGATACGCACTGCAAGAGGAGTCCCTTTCAAGGGAAAAGTTCAGAAATTTCTCAGATCTTACCTAAAATAATTTTCACCTCTTAAGTAGCATGGCACAGTAAAGCCTGGCAGCTGGTCTCCAGAGACTTGAAATGGTACCTCTGCTCCCAGCTGGGTACCCAGGAGGAAATAAAAAGGAGTTCCAAAATAAATAGTGCAAGTTTCCAAAAGTTTTTGAAAATAATAAATTAAAATGTACTGACTGTCCTGAACGTGTTCTTGCTGGTTGACGTTGGGGTGGTGAGAGGCTAACGGGACGTGACGAGTAATGCATCACCGGGGCAGCGCTGCTCTGATGATGCATTGCACCAATACATCACGAGAGCGACAGCGCTTTAATGATCTATTGCTCCAAAATGGCCTCAGTCGGGAAGAATGGGTCCAGGAGACTCTGTCCACCCCAGCTAAGTATTGCCCACATTTTCCAAAGTTTTTTCTTTACCTTGA
>NW_010188667.1:19187-27436 GCF_000695765.1 Mesitornis unicolor
AAGAAATCGCATAAAGAGCCACCGCTGAGGGTCCTGTTCAGCTTCCAGGCATGAGGATTTGGATTTGGATTTGGAAAGGTGAAGCTGAAATGCTCTCCAGTGCCAGGTAAGCAAATGCCACCTTCTGGAGACAGTGTTGTGTACAGCGGATGTTTGCCAGTACCATGTTTCCACCGATATTTCAAGGATAATGTAAGAAGCTGCCGTCAATCTTGACCTCCAAGCAAAACATGTCATCCTTATTGCCTTTCTCTGCTCGCTAAGTAATAGCCACATATACTTTTAAAGGCATTGTCCTTTGGATTATTTTTATTTGTCATCTACTATCAAAGCTCTAAAGGTCACGTTTTTTAAGTTCTTCGCTTGAAGCTTCAAAGACTATACATCTACTTTAAACAAAAAGAAAAGAAAAATACCAGCAATTGTAGAAAGCCACTCCACACCCAGGGACTCAGGAAAGCTCTAAATATCACCGCCAAAGCACAATGCTCCTAGCTCAGCTTAAGAGCAGCTTGATTTGCTTAGCTATGACCAGGATATTTACACTTATAAATTACACATTTGTAGTCATGCCCGTTTGAAAACAAGTTACCAAACCCAAGTGTTAAATCCTCAGTTCTTATTCTGGTTAGTTTAAGTATGAATACAAAGCCACCATGCAGCAGGTGGATGTTGCGGGAAGAGAAATGAAGGACTCAGAGATCTGGATCTGACTCAAAAGGACCAAGGGGAGTGTTATTATAGATTTTGCCACCCATAATCTCTTTTGGATCTTCCTTTCCTGATGAAGTCTGTTCAAATTATTTGCATAGGTTGATCTTAACTCTGATGAAAACTCTAGCTGAACTTTGGCCAGGAAGGGACAGGTATGTCAGGACCAGTTACTTAATTATGTTTACATCTAAATTGCTGCAGTAGATCTTCACTTCCTCAACAGTAATTTTCCCCTGCTCTTTAATTTCATAGAACAATATGAAAGACATGAATCTTCATGAAACCGCTCTCCTAATGCAGCAGGGACTCCACAGGGTTTGCAGCCTTTGCTTTTTATCACAGGAAGTCCCAGGGAAGGTTCAAGGTAGGATCCTTGCCATCTTGGCTTGGCAATCACAGAAAGCCAGATAAATGAAGCAGAAAGTCGGCAAAGCCCTGATTCAGCAACAGCACAAGCACAAGTTCAGCATTAACCTCTGCTAACAATGGTTTGGAACAGCAGAGTTAAATCTCTTGGCAGCCCAGAAGTCAGACCAGGAATCCAGGACCTTGACAGTTGGTGCCTCGGTGTTTTAAATCTAAAAGGATAGGATGCTTAGAGATGAGGAATTTCTTAAATATTGGAATAGAATGCTCCCTGGTACGAGGACATCTCTCAGTGATAACTCAGTGGTTTATCGGTCCATGGCCAGATGTGGTGGTTTGGTGTGATTTTGGCCAAGGCACTGGTGCCCTGCAGGAGGATGACATCGAGGCAGCCGCGTGTGTGGACAAACGTGTTGGGAGGAGGCTGCAGGGGAGTCCCAGCAATGTCTCCTCACTTGCACCCCCTTGCCGGGCCACGGGCTGGGTTGGGAGAGACCCCAGGCAGTGCAGTGAGGCGCTGGAGAGTGCAGTGGGGTGGTGGGGAGCACCCAGTGATGGCTGGCAGCACTCCCCCCAGCTCAGCCAGCATCGCTGTCACCCCCCTCGGCACCAATGTGCTGACAGCACCTCTGGGGTGTAAGAAGGGCTCTATATCCCTGGTAAAGGCCAATATGGATCAAAATACCTGCAGGGATCTGCCTGGTGTGGCGCAGCGGGTTCACTGGACAGCAGCTTGGCATAGAGGGAGGATGCCTTCTGCAGAGATGGGTTTGCAGTTTCGATGCATGCGGCATCCCCCAAGGAGGAAGCACGATGCTCTGAGCCCAAAATCCGCTGGTTCCAGCAGGTGCGGTGGGGCCAGGGTTGGGCTGAGTGTCAGTGGTGGGCAAACACTGACTTTGTCTCTCCTGAGCTCTTCGTGCTTATCTGATCTGTGCCTCCGTAATGATGTAGTTAGAATTAAATTATGGTGTTTTAATGTCGTTACAGCTACATTTAGCAGGCACGTGTCTTCCTGACATACAATGCTGGAATTTAAGATATGGCCAGAGGCTGCCTATGACTTCTTGTCTCCCAGGCTTGCTACGGCCTTCCCATGAGCCGTGCCAGGTCCTGGCCAGAACAGGCAAACCTCAGAGCCCAATTCCCATCTGCTGCTGGAGTGACGTTAAAGGTGAATCCAGGATGGAGGGATCAAGGAGCCTTAGTAATGGCCACCGTGTTGGGTGAGCAAGGCTCCTGCCCGCACAGGAGCAGTTCATCTTTGGCCAATATGCACTGCTAATGTAATTATCACAATCTTATACTTGTTGAATAGCTGTGCTGAGATAGTTGAGAGCTTCATGGACGCTTTCTTGCTCGTGTCTCCTTTGAGGTGACCTTAATGGTTGTGAAATTTGCTATATATGCAGTTAGAATTATTTGATTAACTGGAGGGAAGTAAATGAACTAGTTAATTCTTGGAAGACAGATAGAAAACACCAGAAATTGGTGGTTTTGCCATTTCCAGTGTGCCAGAGGTGCAGGAATGATGTAATAGGACCATTGGCCAGAGGAACACAGGGACAAAATACTCCAGACAGAGAGGAGTGGCCACCATGGTGCTTGTCCTCTGGGCAAGGGGTCATGGTGGGACGTGTCCTCCCTGCACTCCTGACAGGCAGGCAAATCTGAAAATCCTTTGTTTTCCCCATTGGATCAGCTGCTGCATACAGATGCTTTGGGACATAATTGTGCACCAGAGATGATCTGCAGAGCAATTAACCCAGTGGAGTGGATGGCTTCCTTCACCTTCTTCTTGGGCCTCATCAGATGTTGTCCCTACCCTTGAGCCTCACCAGGCCGTGTGGTGTGTCCAGATCTTGTACTGGGGTCCTCCAAAACTGTCCCTGGTAATGGAGGTGAACTCACACAATTGTGAGGATCCCCACCATCTACAGAGAGGCTGTTTTACCAATCTTTCCAGGTGTTTTCATCAATTTTGATCCGCCTGTTGGAAATGCGCAGTGATGATGCTCTCCAGGGAGTGCCCTGTTTTTCCTACCCCCGATTCAGCCTCAGACTTGTGAATTGTAGGTGCGTATGCATATACAGTTGCATGTCTGTATTTGCACCGGCACTGCCACCGCATATTTTGCAGTAGTTCTCCTTGGATGCTCTTGCTTTCTCCTGCAGTCAATTTTTTTGCACGACATGGAGCTGATAATGAATGTGGTTTCAGCACCGAATGATGGGGCTGGCTCGTCTCATTCCACCTCTCTTGGTTTTGAGCAAGAGTGCGAGGACTTTACTGTGTCTGTTTTAGATTCCATCATGAAAGGAATAATTGAGATTGAGATTCTTAGTCACTGATTGAGGAAGGTCAGGGAATTAATGCTGTGTTACATCCAGACCATTCATTTACTGCACCTTCATTTTTGGTTTTTTTTTCCCCTTAACTGTCTGCAGGGGAAAACAAATGTGCCACAGAGAAGGTAACGCATCTTCGATGCCATGCACATTCCCAGCCTCTGTTAATACGCACTGTTTATCTTTATTTTGGGGGTGTTCCAGGGTAGTTTTATCATCACAATTGATTAGTGGAGACCGGGGAAAAAAATCCAGAAGTAACAGGAAGAAATGAATCCAGTGAATCCATTGACTCAGTTGTACCATTGATCTACTTCTGGGAATTATTTATAGAAGAAGATTAATGGTTAATAATATTAGTTTGGACTTCTGGAACAGTTTATCAGAGAATCTTAAAGGCCTCTGGTAACAGTTATTCAAGTAGAAAAATAAGGTAGACAGCCTTGTTTTGGGAGCAGGAAGGAAATGGGAAAAACCCTCTCTAAGATGAAGGTAAGGTGTCTGCAAGGTGCTTACCTGCGCCAGATGGAGCAGGGAGAGCTGCACAGGGGCAACCTAAAATCTCCTCTTTCCTTGCCTCCCCTCCCTGTTTTGTTTTTGTTTTTAACTTAATTGATCTGTATCCTGCAATCCTACCTGCAGGAGAAATGGCACATCTGAAAAAAGCAGGAGGATTTGTTTCAAGTGGTCTGGTTGGGCTTTTCGGTGTGTATATATTTAGAATTGCCTGGAAGTAGTAAATAGAATTAAACACTGCAGTTCTGGAAAACAAAATTCTCGGGGCTGTCTGTTGATTTCAAAGCTGATGAAAACAAAGCAGGCTTTGAAATCTTTCCTCACAGAGCTTCCCCCCCCTCTTATCATCTAAAAGATGGACCAGATAATATTTGGGTTTTATTCTTCTTTTGAAACTGTTGAAAAATGCTGTTTTCTCAATTAAGATGAAAATCCTGATGTTTTTAATCAGGTCAATGTAATGTCTTAATTAGTAAGATGCTGAAATAACTCAATGCAGATCTGGAATTTCCACCAGAAAAAACTTCAGTGTCCAAAAATTCTAGAGCCACCTTGGCACTGGGTGTGAACTGGTATTGTTTCCTTAAAATCACTGGTTCTGGGATAACTTGTTTCAGTTTAGGGACTGGACCCCTGTATGTACAGCCAGACTCCAGAGGCTTCTGTTAGTTTTGCCCTGGAAAGCGGCTGGAGTAGGGACAGTGTCTGGTGTTGGGTACCTGCGAATCCCGCAGCCGGGCAGCAGTCGGGTGTTGGGTTTTGTGCTTTGTGCGGGTGTTGAGTTTTGTGTTTTCAGGTGTTGGGTTTTGTGGCTTCGTTCCATTGGATTCAGCCGTGGGTAACAATGAGAGGGACTGGCAACCAGTGAAGGTGTGCAGAGGTCAGCACCAGGGACTGCAGGTGGACATTAAAGGATGGGAGGCCTAAAATAAATAAAAATAAAAAATATCTAATGCCTTAAGTCTGTGCTCTGCCAAAATTTTGCCTACAGAAATGGTAAAAAAGCTGTTGGGTGCTCTGCGCATGAAAGCCTGCCCACCATTACAAATGCCAGGGATGGGTCAAAAGCCTTCTCCCAGCTCTTTGGAGATGTGGCCTGTCTCTGGCCAACCCTCCCTGATCCCCCTGACCGGTCTGAAACCACAGCCCCCGAAAGCTTTGCTTCCTTCCTCCGCGCTGTGTGTTCTCCGCGGCTTGGCAGAGCTCATCTCCCAGCGCGTCTCTGCTGACTGCTGCGGACGCTGGGGGTAGCGCCAACGGCAGAGATGCATCAACAAGACCAAGTGTTTGCAATGACATATTCTGCATTTTAAACGATCTTTGATTTCCTGGCAGCTCCCCAGTGTCTCGCCCCTCCGTAACGCTGTCTAAATAACGTTTGTCAGGTGAAGCCACATGTGGGGAACAGGCAGGCCAGGCCGCGGCGCGCCGTTACTCATCAGGGACTTCCGAGGCCCACCGGCCAATCAATCTCAAGAACTTACTAAATGATAGATGGAATATAATATAGGTCATTATTTCTTCCCTATGCATGAAAATGAATTACTCAGTAAAGATTTAGACCCTTTTTATTATGGCACTGAATTTATAGCGCATACAAAACATAAATGCAGATTTCTCCAGCGCCAGATAGATGAACTCATTCTCCAGGCAGTGCGTGTTAGATGAGGCCATTCGGCATCGCTGCGTGGCACAGAGGAGACGTCCAAAGGGCTGGGGCACACAGCTGCGACGCAGGCAATTGGGACCTACCTACCTGGCACAGTATTTTCCAAAGCCCCTACCTGGTTTGGGAGCTCAAGATCTATTTATTTCAAAAACTGAGCTCTCAGGACCCGTGACTTTCAGTGCAATTTGGAGTTGCATGTTACTTAGGCATTATAAATGTTTATCTTAACAAACTGAGCATCTCAGTCTCTGATTTGTGAGACAAGGTTGCCATATATTGAAAGGAAATCATGAAGGCTAAAACCTGTTAATGAGAAGTAGGTGCTATATGAGTACATGGACAGAAGTGGTCCTCCTGAACACGGCTGCCTACAGAGCTACCATTGAGACTTTGGGTTGCTTTGTATCAATAGCAGTAACTTTCCTTGTTATTGGAATAAATGCCTCAACTTTTAATTGTGCAGCTAGGGAGAACGTTCCCACTGACCAGCAGTTACAGATGTCAGCTCTGCAGTTCATTAATGACTTCCAAAAGTCTGCTGGGAGTTCAAATTTTCAGCATGAACGTTAGAGGTCGGAGAGAAGGAGCGCAAAGGGCAAGCCTGCAAATTCTCCATGGTTTGGCAAAAAGGCTGGGGATCGGGGCTGGAACAGCGTCTTTGGAGGTGGGTGCTGCCAGCTCTGAGGAGCGGGACAGCATGTCCTGGTTTGTCACCGGTGGGCTTCAGGCACCGAATGCACCCCCAGAGCATCCCTGGTGAAGCGGTTATGGCTTTTGTTCACTGGAGCACGAGGCAACGATGGGGTCAGTTCCTTTTTTAGGGCTCTTCTAACCATGGAGGGTTTGGGGACAGAAACACGGCAGTGCTGACCCCCTCCTCTGAGCCTTTCCTTTCTCTGTCTGCAGCAGAGGCAGCAAAGTGGAGTGCCTGGCTCCTCTGTGCTGGGACCAGACAGTGGGGAAACTTGTTTCCTCTGAACGTAGCCCAAATATTTTCCTGATTTCACTAATTCCCTGGATCAAATTCTACCCTAGGTAATGTTAGAATAATTCTAATAGGTAATGTAGTAGTAGTAGTAATACTAGTAGTAATAATGGTAATAATGGTAATAGTAATAGTAATAGTAAATAATAGAGTGAATGTGTTCTGCAATTGGGCAGTGGTTTGCATTGGGTTGTTTTCTAATACTGCAGCATCTCCCGCATCCCTGGGGCATGTCGTGGTCTCGGGGAGTGGGCTCTGCTCTGGGGGCAGCAGGACTGGTTTGTGGGGACATGGAGAGGGGCCAGGGCAGCCACAGAGAGAGGGGAAAGCCCTGCACCCGCTCTCCTGGCTGCGCTGTCCTGGGCTCTCTCAAAATCCACCATTAATGGGATTTTCCTCCTGCAAGAGCCATCAAATGGCCATTGCCAAAACACCTGGAGTAAAAACCCGGAGGGTTTCCAGCTTAATCTACATACATTAACTGCTCACTTTTGTAAACCTCACCAAGAGAAAAAAACCAAACACCATAATGGAAGGCTGGCTGAAAATGAGCTGAATTTGTAAATCTCAGCAGTGTGTGCAGGAGAAATAGCAAAAATGACTGAATAGATTGAAACTGGTCACCTGCCTGAACCCGGCCACAGCTCTGGGAAAGGCAGAAAAGAGAAAGTGCCGATAAAGTCTTTCAAAAAGCCATTTGACCTGTAATGTTCACTGATGCAAGGGATAACAGACGAGATTTCATTTTAATATATAGAAATCTAAATTTTTTTTCCTGAGCTGTAATCAGCTCCACTGAAGTTCCCTCCATCCATCAGGCAAATCCGCCTCGTGCTGCTTCTTTCTGGGACTCCTTTAAAATTCTGCACTGCGGTCAGAGAGATTAAAGGGGTAATATAACCCCAGGAACCACACTCCTGAAGAGTAATTTCCCGGTGATTATTATGAGAAATAGCGAAGATCTAAAGGAGGCTCAGAAGGGGGGAGAAAAAGACTGTTCTTTAATCTCTCCCCATCCGTTTACTTTGCACATTGGTGCCGCTCCTGTCTGGGCCAGAGCAAATGGGGTCTTCCCTGCCCACCCGGCCCCTGCATCAGAATTCAGCATTTCATGATGAACCAAACCAAATAAAGGGAATTTTATCAGATTTTTACAGTGGTCTGAACCAAAA
The DNA here is from genome assembly GCF_000695765.1 of Mesitornis unicolor. Taxonomy (NCBI): domain Eukaryota; kingdom Metazoa; phylum Chordata; class Aves; order Mesitornithiformes; family Mesitornithidae; genus Mesitornis; species Mesitornis unicolor. Next base: position 26,959 of record NW_010188667.1, read on the forward strand.
CCTGAAGGTGACTGGTGTTTTTAGTAGGCCTGACTGACCAGACCTGTGCACGTTCTCTAATTGACACCTTATTCATTAGTCACAGCTAAGAAGTACATTTACACCTTCCCCAACCCTACAAAAAAAAAACAACTCTGAGCTTGAAATAGTTGGTAACCCCAGAATAGGTCCCGCAGGTGTGGCTGCCAAACTGGCAGGGCTTCGGTTGCATGATGCTCTGTCTCAGGCAAACTGAGGTACTCAGAATCGATGGATGGTTCTGAAAATGTAGGGCAAAGCAGCTCAGTCCCGCGGGGGGGGGGGGGGGGGGGGGTGGGGTGGTCCACTCTCCTGCTCAGCGCTTCTTAATTTAGGTGAAACCAATAGCTTTCACCTTATATAATTACAATACTTGGCAGCCCTGTCACTGCTTCCGCTTGACACTTCAAAGTGCTGCTCAAACACTGAGCTGAGGGTAAATACTGCCCCTTGCCCTTCT
>NW_010188668.1:0-233 GCF_000695765.1 Mesitornis unicolor
CCTCCTTCTCAACGCCCCGGGGAGGAGCAGAGAAGCTACGCCCCGAGCGGGCTCCGCGGCCCGGCCACCCCCGGTTGAGGGGCGGGACGGCGCCGCCCCGGGCTCCAAACAAAAATACAACGTGGTCGCCGCTCCGCACCTCTGTCTCCGCCGCTTCTGGGGGATGCTGCCTTCTCCCTGCGGCTCCGCAACGTGACCGGCAGCGGGGGCGGGGGGGGGGGGGAAAAAGGGGC
>NW_010188668.1:264-20303 GCF_000695765.1 Mesitornis unicolor
GGAGGAAGGTCGCCGAGCGGCGGAGAGAAGGAGCTGGGCGGGCTGTCCTATTTGCAAAAGCTCCGAAGCTTTTTTCCGAGTAGGTTTTGCTTTTAGCGAGCCCGAGAGAACTCTTCCCGGAGCCAGCGGGGTGGGATGGGGGTGTTTCTGGGTACCCCCTTTTTCCGGAGCTCCGCAGCGGCTCTGCTCCCAGCGCTGCCTGCCGCCGGTTTCTCTCCCTCGCATGAAAAAAAGAGCCTCGTCCCCAAGGTGCGGAGGTGCTTTCACCGCAGCGTCTCGCCGTCGAGTCACTGCCAAGTCTGAGTTTAATTAAGAGTGATTTTTAAATCTTTTTTTCTTAGGTTTCTGTTTCTTGCTAGAGCTTTTAGATGTCCGTCCCCCCCCTTCCCCCTCGCTATCGCGATAACATCTCTTTTTGTCAACGAAAAATCCGCCACCTACTGTAAATGTTCATAACTTGTCTGCTCTACCTGAGAAAGTAGCTGGGTAAAGCTTTTCCAGCCATACAGCTTTTCCATTACAATACATTTTGTAATTGTCAATTTTGGTGACTGTCCTTGTGTTTTACATCTGTAGCGACAGCGGCGATAATTCCCCAGTAACATGCAATTATGGCAACCGTTTTAACCCTGACTAGAAAAAAAGGCATCTGTAGGTTGAGCTGAAGAGCTATTCCGTGTAATTTGAGGCTGCGTGCTAGATTATTTGGGCAGAGAGGGCTCATGCGGCACAGCAGGTCACAGCCCGCAACAGTCTGAACTGCCACAAAAGCTGTCACGTTAGCAATATTTTAATAGCGTTGCAAGCAACTGTGCTCATTTCCTGAGCCAAGCAGTTTGCTCTTCTTTTTCCCAGTTCAATCATCTGGTTTATGCAGTTTGTTTTATCAGTTGTAATTCTCAGTGTTAACGTTGTGACTTGGCACACCTCCCACAGCATCCGAAAATGAGCTATTCTTAGAACAGGGCAGCTAGTGCAAAAAGTCTTATGTAGGCTGGACATCAGCTTTAATATTTGCTAAAATGGTGCAAGGTAAAGCTGGAATGGAATTGCTTTCCTAAGCTGACCATTTTCACACACTGTAACATCTGAACCGTGTTGTTATACTGTAGGTTTTACAACTGGGCTAGTTAGAAGAGTAATAGCCACATTTTTTTTGGATCAAATTTCTCGTCCCTCAGTCTGCATAAAGCCTTTAGCTGAGAATGCTGAGGTGGTGTGCTCCAGCACTGCGGGATGACTGTCTGGGAGCCGCTAGGATCCTCTCTACCAGCGCACCTGGAAGCAGCCCCATTCGGTTCCTGGCGCTGGTTTGATGCTGCAGCGAGCTGCTCGTTTTCTGCCAGTTCGGTTCTGTGAGCCGCCTCTAATCGAAGTGACAGCGCTCACACAGACACTGCTGCTGGCACAAAGGCAGCGGGAATAGCTGCTGAGGGGTGAAGAGGGCAGCGAGGCTCCTCGCTCCTTTTGGGAACGCTTGGTTAGATGATTCCTCCGGAGCGTGAAGCTGCGATCCGGTCGCTTGAGGGCAAAGACTGATTTAAATTACCAGGGAAGTGACCTGAACGTTGGGCTTGCACGAAGACGGCGGGGACACCCCCTCGTACGTTCTGTTGCTGTGGTTTTAGGTGGGATAATCATGAAATGGCTCTAACAAAGCCACCTACGGGGGAGGCTGCAACACACGGAATCCCTGCAGCTGCTTGCAAACACAACATCCCACACCGTTAGATCCATTTTGTATAATGTTTGTATGTGACCTACCAAAACCAGGTTGCAGGCAACCTCCTAGGCTTTTATGTGTTGTGGCAATACAGATAATTACTGATAATCAGGAAATGTGAAGACAGTCATGAGAATATGTTAAAAAAACTGAGCAAGAGGCTGAAATTCTTTTAAGCAGTCACAGGTCCATTCATGTTCTTACACTGTTCAAATGTAACTAAAAGCCTTCACTTGAAGACACTGGAGACCTGGGGTTTTATTTGCCTAAGGACACTCTTGATTTTTACAGTTTATTTTATCAGGTAGAACTGTGAACAAAATGTGGGAAATGAATCTGAAATTCTTAAATTGTTACCATTGTACTCCTTATATAAAGCTGTTTGGTTTCTCCTTCAGTTGGGCCAGTTGCTTAGTATGGTATGAGATCTGGTTATTTTGACCTAATTTATTTTTATTATTGAATTCTTTATACAAATCCCTTATAAGATGAAATTTATCTATATAAACTATACTACTACTATTTTAACTAACTTAAACATCAAATTCTCAGATGTTAATCCAGAGTTTTTATGCTTGCTTTTCACTTCAGCTTTTTATGTCTCTTCGCATCGATTCTTCATAGTAATCCCTCTTAGCTGTCCGTTACCTTTATCCATTTACTTCATCATTTCATTCTTATCCTTTAATCTGCCTACCACTTTTTATCCCCCTATCTCGTTAATACTGTTTGACTAGAAACTCAGTCCTTTAGTTACGTAACTTTTCTTCTTGAAGTTGGTCTTTTTTTCTCATTTCATTTCAGTGGTATTCAAGATTTCATGCACCTTTAAGTTAAAACTTCCTCATTTCTCTCATCTTGAGCATGGTATTCCTTTGCCCGCAACCTCTGACATGTAATTTCTCCACTACTGTTTAAAACTGTAATGGTAACTAAAAGCATAATCTTCTAATTCTTTGCACAATATAGTTAGGAATTAGCCTAAACTATAAAATCCTTATAGCTCAGTTAAGAGAAATCAGAAAATTTGGGATAGAAAAGCAAGCAACTTTCCATAGCCCTTATTGACAGAGCTTTGAAAATACGTGTCTGTTCTTGATGAAAGAAGTTTCTCTCCAGGTCATCCCAAATACAAGGAAGTGTAAATGCAGCACCTATGCAAAGATGTGAAAGACACCCTCTGAGGAGAGGTCACTTTAAATAAAATAAATCCTGTTTTTATTATTATTATTGGCCAAGCTTCTTGAAACAAATGGTAACATTCAAAGTGAAAACTATGTTGGAAGATGTAAAGTACTATGCTAAATAATTGCCATATCATGTGCTACAAATACACGTTCAGCTGGTCAAATAAGACTGATCACATACCCAGCCAGACTTCTTTGAATTGTTGATGTCCTGGTTTACTAGGACAGAATTTTAAAGGCAGTTTTCTGTTGAGGAAAACTGTGGTTTTGTAAGGACTACAATACTCTATTTCATGGGAACAAAGTGATAAGACTTTGTTATAGTTTTCAGCTAATAGTGGTACGTGATGCTCAAGGCCTTCAGCAGTCTTGAGATAAATCGGTGCAGAGGCTGGAGGGAGCAGAAACCCAGGGTAATTGACCCTAAGCTGACCCCAGGCTGACCATTTAATACTAATCCATACCATAAACATCATTCACTATAGATTGGAGAGTTTGCTGGGGACAGCCCTTCTTTCTCATTCTTTCCCCTTCCATGACTGACATCTAGAGAGGGTCTTGTAGGCTGAGTAGGCCCTGAGGCCTACTCCCCCACAATATTGGCTGAGTAACTCTGTGTACTTTATATTAATACTGTCATTAATATCAGGTTCTATTATTTTATTAAATCTATTTGTATTTCAATCCACAAATCTGCTTTCTTTTCCCTGACCCCTCCTCCCCGGGTGGGGAGGAGGCACTGGATGATAGAGCAACTGTATAAACCATGACAGTTGTTAACCTGTTATTGTTTTCTGTTGACTAAATAGACATTACATGTGAAATCTCTCACAATAAGGTGTATTACTGAAGTGACCAAACATGGATACTAAGTGTACGCAAATGCCCCTGAACATTTTGGATCCAATATGCTTGTCAGTGGAGTACTACATGTAAAGATTATTTTTCCAAATAAAATAGTTAAGTATATTTTCCTTCTGTTTATTAAAGAAACTATGTTTTGTTCATTAAGACAATACCTTGATAATGTACACTGTTTCTGGACATGGCACCACAGCAGCTATTTCATGTATCATATCTGGAACATCAGTTCAGCTTCAATGGTAAAAGATTTAAACCTGCAAAATGGTAAGCAACCACAGCTCTCAAGAATTTCTCCGTGAACGGAGAGACCTCAACATCTCACATGATCAGACTCTTAATTGCTAGTAATTATCCATCCCCTTAAGCTTTCTAGCTGCAATTTTAATTGCAGAAAAAATATTAAGTTATTAGAGAAGCTGCAGACTTGACTTTACAATCCCAGAATTTATGCATAACCTCAACCTCCTTGGACTGGAGTACTGGATTTCAGTAATACGCACTGCAACTGGAATTGCTTCTCACCCCATTGCTTTTCTAAGGCTGCTGTCACTTAATTCTGGGATTTCAAGGTCTACTACTATATTTGCATTATTTTTAACTAGTCAAGTTTTATCTTGCTCTCAGATCACCTTTTAGTGAGTTCCAAGATACAGACATTTTTACTTTAGAAAACATTTTATTGATTTAAACTACCCAGTCTTATTTGAAGACTCTAATAAATTAACTTATGGAAATATAATTGAAGTATTTGAAAGTAAGTTCAATAGACTGAGCCTATTACTAAGGATTTAAACTTTAGCTGCTAAAGAAACTCCTCTATCAGTGTGTAAAAATATCACTAGCAGTGATGAAAATCGTGTATTTTGTAGGATGTATAGATGTTAATATAATTTAGAATGTAATGCCAAAGGTTTAAGTAAGACACACCAGTCTTGTAGAGACAAATCAATAGCAGGAGATACTGCAATTTGTGCACAATAAAAATAATGAAAAATTAATCTGATGGGGGTCGAGTGTTTTGTTGGGTTTTTTCCTTCTCAAGTGGCACTAATCTGTTTTGATCATAATGACAGATTATAATTTGTTCTGCCAATAAGAACCACTCCAAAACAGATTTGGGAGAAGTGGAAAGAGCAAAGTTCATAAGACAATAATCCCTAGGTAGAAATTTCATAAACATCTCTAGAATTTAAGGTGACCCACCACATTTCATGTCAGCGTTCAGTGTATTGTGACTCAATTTAACGTAGCACTGATTAAGAGAGACAACACATTGAATTGTATTTCTCTTCAAAGAAGCATTTGATTGTGGGACAGATTCTTATTTTTGTCATTTTTTTCATGTAACAGTCATCCCATGAAATTTTCTGGCACAGCACACTTTGAATACAGTCAAAAGCAACAATGCTTTTTGTTTAAAACTAAGTTTTAATCTTGAGTCCTGTGTACTTTTGTGTGACCTTTTCAGATGAGAACTTTTTTTTTAAAAGGCTTCTCCTAAAAAAGAGTATTGGATCAATTTACTAAAATCCCTGTCATTGCAATGATACAGACTTTGGCAGTTGTTAGCAACTTGGGCCAGTTGCAAAGCTAGTTACTGCAGGAGACAGAGCAACTTCTGCAACAAGAACTTCCACATTCCCAATTATTTTTGCTTTTACATAAAGGAGACATTTCCTTCCCTACTATTCCCCTACCACTGCAATAACATACAAAGAAGAAAGAAAAATGAGGAAGAAAAGAGTACTGCAGCTGCTGGAGTCTACTTGTCTCTCTGTGCTCACTACCTCTACCTCATCTTGTGGTTTGGAAGGGATCCTGGTCCTCCCCAGCTCTCCAGAAATGGAAAGTAAGATGGGATTTCTTGTCATTGCCAAAGCTAAAAGGAACATCTTGATATTATTCCACAAACATATTATTACAAAGGATGAGCCACAGGCTAGAAGGGCTAGCAGATCCGTAGCAGAGTGCAGAAATAATACAGGAGAGAGATGTGTTGCATGCAAGAATACTTCAGAGGTTACAAATTGGATCTGTTCAAGAGGAAAACACAAATACCATTAAGACTTCAACAGTGCATCACTATTAAAAATGTTATTTCAACTTCATAACTCAGCACTATATGTTTGGGAAGATAAGGTACAGCTTACCATGAACAACAGGGCACGTGTAGTCCCAACATAATACCAAGAATGGTGCCAGCGTAGCTGCCAAAAAGACAGATGGGAAACCCTTAATCCTCTTTCTCATCGTCCTTGACTCTCTCCTAGGTACATCGACATCTGTTGTCTTGACTGTCGACTGCTCTGCATCTCTAGTCTTCCCACATTCCCAACTCTGAGAAGAGGCATTGCACAGCACACCGGTGATTTGTATGAGACACGCACTTACATTCCTCTACTCATTTTAAATGTCAACTTTAGCACCCCTTTCAAGCTTCACGTGTGGTTGCAGCATCCAGAACCATCACTGGGAAGGAAACCTGTCTTGCTTTAATTTGGCCAAGCTCTCAGATTATGTTAATTTTTTTTAATGCCTGTGACCTGTGTCAGATGCAGGAGTGATTGAAATTGTGGCCCCATTAATGGGGAACAGAAAAATTATTTGCAACTTCAATAATACCAAGAACATCAGAACATTATTTTTCAAATTCAGTAATTCACAGGTGAATTAAGCAACAGGGCGACTTTCAGTGGCAGAAAAGTGTATTCCTTAAAAACTCACCTGTATAACAAAATACAGAAGAAAGATTTTAGAGCAGTTAAACTGCATGAAAACCTTGGAGAGAGAAATGCAAATGCTTATTCTATGAACAAGGTACAAATCTAGAGAAAAAATTGGAAAATGAAAATAGGCCCAAATAGAGATGTAACATGGTACTATTCAAAGAGCAAGTCGTAAGTCAGAAATGTTAGTATAAATGAATTACTGTTTTAAGCTACTGCAAGTATACCACGTATAGTATCTCTTCTGTTATCATTAAAATGCTGAATGTTGTTTAAGTCACTGGAAAACTTTATGCTCATCTTTTTCATAATTAAGACAGAAGTTAGAATATTTCTCTACAGTGTAAGAAGTGAGATGGCATTTATGGTGACAGGAATGTGTACAGTTCCAGATTCAAGCTACACAGAGGAGAAAAGCAGAGTCCTTATCACTTTGGCAGTCACACTCTCAAAGGATTACACTGTAGCAAGACTATGTGTAGCAGTGCCACCTGGTGACCAATGGTATGACAAATTCCTCTTAAAATATTGCACAGAAATTGTTTGTATGAAATAATAGCATTCTCCTTCTTTTAAAATATGCATATTAAAACTTCCTGTTCCAAAGCTCAGTATGTAAAGTATAAAACTGACACTGAAATTCCCAATTTATAAATATTAACAATATTTGTAGTGTAAACACTAAGTATTTGAAAACTATGGCACCTACACATATTGAACAGGAATGGTTAAGTTAGGGCAGCTACACCGTAAATAGCTGTAAGAGGAAGATGTAGTGCAGGGAAGAGGAAACCCAGAAACACTAAAATTAGCATTGATGGAAAAGATTTGTGACCTCAGCTTCCTTACTTTCTTAATGACACAAAGCCATAAATAATTAACAGACATAGCCCAATAACTCAGTTCAAACTGCAGGTCATTTCTCCACTGCCCTTCAGAAAAGCCATGGAAACAAGAGTCAGGAAGTGTTTCAAAGCATTCAGGAGTGGGTATGAAGAGTGCTGAGCATCACCCCTCTAATATGCGTGCTTCCTCACAAACTCAGACACCAAGAGCGGGTAACTGGATGAGTATGTATGGACAGTGCTGTATGGCAGAAGAAAAAGTAAAGGCAACATTTGGCCAAAAGTGCATGGTGAGAAGCAAATCCAGTTGTTTTTGGTGACAGAGCCTCAGGAAGGGAGGGCTGTGGCAGCATACCATGCAAGCTCCACCCAGGTTGAGGAACTCGTCATGTCATGTACTGACCTGCACAGATCCAACTTCCTAACCAAGTGAATACGCAGTAAGGTAGCAGCCCAAACAGGCACGTAACATTTCACCAAAAATCTGTCTGGGAAATGAGCACTACCATGATCAATCACAAGGTAGGATAGAGCCTGCTGAATTTTAACTCCCTCCTCCCATCACAAAGGTTCTTCAAAGATGGGGCATTTTTGCTGCAGGTAGCTTAAATGACTTGGCACTTTTGGGTGTTATTCTAGTACCCCCAAGGGCTAAGCAGAAGAACCCTGCATGTCTCTGCAAAGGAGGGGAAATTACCCTCTCATTATACCCCCAGTTAAAAGGGTAATAAAACATTCAAATATGAAAGGGAACAGGGCAAGCAAGAAGAAGAAACAACATTCTTCCTCTCCCCCACTTTATCATGTCTCTACCTTTGTTTTAAATTGGTCCAAGCGAATGTATCTTCAGGTGTTCAAACAGATTGCAAAGGCTTGAAAACAGGAAGGTTAAAAAAAAAAAAGAGGATGGGTCACAGTGAACAGGGTTACATACCTGTAAAATGTGGTTAAAGAAAGGCAGTACAATTCTGTGGAAGCAGGAACGGAGACGTGCTTTTACTTTGGCCATGACAAGGCCACAGTGCACAGAAGCTAAATACACAAAACGCTAAGGCACAGACATTACTACAGATATTTGTGCACTCTTTCTGTGGGCCTTTCTCCATTGTTCTACAAAGTAGCTTTCTGCAAGTGGGCTGGTGTGTTTGAAACTAATATAAAAAAAAAAAGTCATGTGATTAATGTGACAGTCATTGCCAAGAGCTTCCTGCATATTCCCTCCCTTGTGTTTGTCTGTTTACTCTGTGAGACCCTTCCCCCCCCCCTTCCTTACTTGCTCTGTTCCAGGCAAATGTTAACAAGAAAAATAGTTTACTTGTCTCCTAGAAACAGCTAAGGAAAGAAAGCCACTTGAATGCAATTTCCTGCAAAATCTCATGTATCTTCCATCTTCTTCTGGTTCAACACAAAATTTTGTCTAGCTGTAGGCAACTGATACAAATATTCCTTGCAGCCTGCAGTTATCCCTCTGCTCCTTGATACCCCATCACAGAGAAGGGCTGCATATGCCTGAACTTCATCCTAATTTAATAAGGAAAGAAGTGCAGTCATAGTCTAGTTCTTAACTTTACCCGTTATAGTATTTACAAGACAGACTTTCATGTAGGGGGCTTAAAACAAAATTCAGACCATCTTTATCTTTGTTACCTATATGTTTAATGACTGTTTGTGGAATTACAAAAATATTCATGTTATACAATTTCATATCAATCAACAAGTAGAATTAGGTACACACAAGGGCTCCTGATTCTCTTTGAAAAAATCTGCATTTTGCACATAGACAAACAATTCAACAGCTTGTTTGAACATGTTAATATTGCTACCCTGCAAATTGTTAGGTTTTTCGTTTTCTTTCTTTTAATAAAGTACTTAATTCTTCCATTACTCAGTATAGGAATTCCTACCAATAGCAATCAGGACAAATCTCAGAAGTTTGAGTACGCAGCCAACTTTTAATCACATCTCCTAGATGGCCATAAACACCTCTGAAAATTCTCAGACAGTAAACTGGTATAGCACGCATGCCCGGACATCTTCCAGCCAGAGTTATGATATGCTGGAGTTCAGGGACATTTCAAAAATATTCATGAATATTTCCAGAATATATGTGTCTTGACAAAATGTTAAGTTAGACTTTTCAAAGGTTCCCAACTTTCTCCTCTTGGAGATAAACCAAGCAAAAACAGTAATTCAAAGTTTCCTCATTACCTTCCATCATCTACTAGATTGTTGTTTCTAGAAGTTAAGACATGATTAGTTATATCTTCTTTTCCATCCAGTTCAATGAAGGCACAAATATTTCCAGCTATATGAAGAACTTAAGTGCATTAGAACAAATGGGAAATATTTGTAAAGCTCCAGCTTTACTAAAATAAAAAAAAATTACTGGAACTCTTGCATTGGTGTAAACAAATTAATTCACTTGGCCAAAGCTTGACAATGTTTTCCAGTTATAGCAGCCTTACACCCCAACTTCATTAAGAAATCCAGCTGCTCATATCACTTTTCCCACATACAGATAAGAGTTTTTGCATTATTTTCAGCCCTGAGCCCTTGCAGATAGACAAGGGAAAAGGCAAAGTCTGTTCCCAAGACCATGTTGTGACATCCCATTGAGAGGGTTCCAGAAAAGAGCAATCTGCTCTCCCCAGCCACAGAGCAAACACCTTGGTCTTCAGCACAAAGGAAGCATCATCCAGATCAATGGCCATGGCCAAAAACCTTTACGATCTTTTGTTAAAGCCAACACTGTTTCACTTATCTGGGCTTCTAAGCAACTCCAAGTACTGTTTTATGCACCATGCATAAAACATGCACAGACAATGTGCTGCAGTTTGTCTTCATAACAGAAAAGGGCAAGCACAACTTGTATCAGTCACTTTCAGCCAGCTTCCAAAAGAAAGTTGATAAAAAAAAGTGGGTTCAAGTTCTCACTTGAGGGGGCCTGAAATCACTTGAGAACCTGATTCAGCAAAACAGGTTCTCAGTCTCTACCATTCTGAAGTTGCAGCACAAACTTCAGTCTGCTCATCAGGATGAAATGTCTCTCTTCAGATTTACTTGCTCTACCGCATCACTAGCACCTCTTGAAATGCAACTGTATTATGTTTTATTACATCACATTAAATTTGCGGTTTGTTTTGTTTATGGAAAACTCAAGAAAAACCAAACCAACCAAACAGAAAAAAAATAGCATGCGAGCACACTGGATTTATCACTCCCCTTTTAGAAATGCCCCCATTCTTCAGAATCAAAGTAAAAAAATCTGCTGGTTAGGACATCCTCTGAGAACAAGCACACACAACACAGTCCAGTGGACTCCTGCCACACAATAAAAGCAGCAAAGAAATCTTGTTGACTGGTAGTGTGGTCCTTTCTCTGATGTGCTTGGCTAACACTCCAGCCTGAATTTGCAAGTTTTCTCTTGACTTTTCTAGTTCAGAGCTTAGAACTGGGCAACTACATCAATATTCTAATTTAATTAGAAAGCAGACTGCTGATCAAAACATCAAGCAGAGTGCCACAGATTAGAGCTGGATTAAATGCAAAGGCAAAAATATATTAAAAATGCTTCTGAATTAATTTCACCTTTCTACTTTTATTTAAAGTTAGCCCTCTGGGCTTCATTTCAGAAAATAAATTTTGGGTCTTCAGAAAAGCTTAATGCATTAACTCAGTTTTTGTAAGCATAGGTGGTGGGAAATAAGTATTTGAAATAAACAAGCTGTTAGGACAAATACATTCTCCAGTTATTAAAAGAAGACTGGAAGCCAGGACTGCAAATACCTGCAATTAACTACCTGACATTGCTATTCTTCAAGAATAACTGATGCTTGTTATGTGTAACTTCATATGCTCCTTAATATTATTGTTGAGTCCAAGTACATCTCAGTTTTACATACAGAAGTGTTAATATGGGATTTACACTTCTCTCAGTATCCTCCCAGTCAACATTTTCGGGTGTCTTTCGGCACTCCAGAGTTAAGTGTGTAGTTTCTTATGTGTAGTTTTACTCCTGGACACTAGAAAGTCTGCAGCGATGCTTCTCCATATACATCCTCATCTTTTGTCTACCAGGATGAACAAAGCTGAACCCATTTTCAAGAACACTGCAGAGCTGGCTTCAAGTATTCAAAAGCGAAGAAATCTTCAAAACAACACAGGGATGATGCTGACAAATATACCTGCCGAAAAGACAAGGATACATACCTTGCTGAACAATGGCACTTTATTCCCTGTGCAGAACAGAAAGTTTACTTGATCTAAGTCTGTCTGAAATTTCAGTATAATAAAAGAGTTCTCTTCAAACTGTTTCAAGAACAGCCGCCATTTCCTTGAACTGTCTGAAGAAGTTCTAAAAAAGCAAAAGTGAAGATAAATTTCAGTTGCTTGAAGAAAAGCAAAAATCACAATCCACGTTTCCCACATTCCCTTTTTCCTCCAGTTATAATTTGCAGCTTGAACTGAAAGTTTCTGGTTTTCTTTTTGTGGGGTGGTTGGCATTTAGGCATATTCACTATTAAATCTACTCAGATGATAACTTATTTGCATGGGTTTGCCTTTTAATAGAAGTTATGAAAGAAAAATACAAAGTAGCTCTCACATCGCAACAACAAAAAAAACCCAACAAAAACCTTCTCATGCAAATTTTCTAATAATCCAGGCTTCTCAAGTATAACATGCATTTCTTATAGTGGTTGAGCAGCAAATTATTAAATAGGTTTCAACCAGAATTAATACAACATTTCACAACACAACAATTCAGAATACCCCTCTCAAATTCCTACCAGTCCAACTCCAAGGATTTATGTATTTGCAAGCCTGTACGATATTCTATGTGTTCCCCCTTTAAACAAGAATTCCAACAGAAGTGCAACATTCATGCAAAATTAAACAGTTACCTACATTCATAGATGAAGGCACAGCAATTAAGAGACAGTGGTGACAAAGCAGACTGATCTCCATTCCTATTAACAAATGTTAAACTTAAGCCAAGTTTTAGATTTGGAGGCCAGGGAACAGTCCAATAGATTTAGAATATTCCATTCATTTTTAATAAGGCAGAGTAACAGCTGACAAGAAAGATCCAAAAGTCCTTGTCTTCAGTTGTTAGCTTATTTGTAAGAGAACAGATTAATTACTGCTAAATTAACATTTTTGGATAGGGTATGTAGAGCTAAGTGCTATGAAGTAAGTACTTAGCTTCAGTATTTTAAATAATTATTTAATGCTTCATCTTTGAATGACTGTCTAATAAGCAACACAAACATATGCATCAAGGTATACTGCTACTCCTTCACAAGAATGTCACTTGTTTTTAAGAGAGTGGATCAAGTAACACCAATTACAGACCTTGAACTGTGGGATCGTCATTTCAAAAGATTTGTCTGTTATTTGTCCTGAAGGGTCTGCCACTTTCAGTGTTACTGTGACATAAGGATACTTCAGAGACCTGCAGGTGTCAGAGCTCATCGCAACTCCTAGTTTCCATTTAATATCTACAAACTACACAGAAGAAAATAATTGAAAACAGTATTAAAGGAAGAGATCTGGCCTACCATTGCTATTCTGTTGGATGGATGTTTTACAGACAGTATAGGACATCTACAGCTCATATCCAAATGGGAAACAAACATTTAGATATTATTGAGAATACAAAATCGTTTAACTTTCAATAGTGAAAAAAATACATTTAATAAGTTATTTCATTTAATCAGTTTTCCTTATTCAAGTACTGTTAATATTCAAGTACATTCACCTTAGAAAAGTTCTAGTAAGAGGATCCTGAATGACAATGTCCACCTGGCACTCACTGTACCACTCCTGCTTTTGTCTTTTTTTGGTTTTGTTTTGTTTTTCTGTTTTGGGATTTTTGTTTGTTTGTTTGTTTTAAAAAAATGTTTCTAAATCAAGTGGAAACATGAGAAAAAACCTCACAGTGCACAAAAATTTTATAATAGTGTCGAGATTTAGGTCTGACAGATTAGTTATTTTTAGCTTTTTATAATGGGCATAACTGTCAAAGAAGTGAAAAAAGCCTTCAGAAGCTTACTATCAAGCCTCAGACAAAGATTTGGGTTTTTTTAAATCTGTACTCTTTTAAATCATTGTTAGAAAAAAGATCTTAAAATGCAAATACACTCTTTTTTTTTCCAAAAAAAAGGCAATGCTGGAAATTGACAGAGAATATCTTTTAAAAAAGTTTAAACTGAAGGGAAACAATAAAACAATTAACTCTAAAGAAGAATTCAAATTGCATCTGTAAAACAGATTTACAGAAACAGCTAATACTGACTGCCACTCGCTCTCGCTAATAACACTATGAAGCACTAACTTCTAAAAAGGTATGAAATGTGACTTTATCATCCAAACAATAATATTAGAAAACCATTCAGCATTTAGAAAACCCTTATTGTATATGCTTCTTTATTTGGTCAGACATTTGGCAACATATATATATAAATATATATATATATATATACAGGAAAGCTGTCAGCAGTCAAGATACCACCACATGCTTGGCACTACACCATAAACAATGAAGCACTGACATTTCTGAGAAGTTAATAGTTAGCTCAACTGCACTTCGTCATTTAGTTACCTGTCCCACTGTGGCCGTATTTCCTGCATCTTCTGACACACTAATGGATTTGCCCTGCTCATTCCATACATGACGAATAACTTGAACTGCATGCTTTGGCAGTGCACTGACTGCAGTGCCCAAGGTGGTGACGAGTTCTTCTGTAGAGAGATTGTTTCTGGCTGCTGTGCTATAGGTATATCCAAAGAAAACATCGTCAGTTTAATTCTCCACAAATTTAATAAAATGCTTCACTTCAATCCAAAATAGAGACAAAGCAGAAATAAAAAACTGCCTATGTACTTTAGAATAGGCACCCTGTGACTTTTTTTCCCAGTATTGTTTACTGATCTTTTATATCCACATGCAAAAACCAACATGACTTGACTTTTAACATGTTTTAGTATGCAGAGATCAAGCTTTGCTGGGCTCATGGAACATGCAACATTAAAACAAAAATAATCACAGCCTCCAAGTGCTGCTGCAACTGAAAAAAGGCATAAATCAGTGAAAGATGTGTGCATAGAGCAGTTAAACAATCAGTTAAACAATATTATTGCTTTAGAAACAAGGTTGTTTAATTAAACATTTAGGAGAGGTATTTAAAGTATCACCAAAAGGCAAGTAAGGACCTCCAGGTAATGGTATAATTGGTACTAACAGCAGTGAAGTGATGTCATAAACCTCAACTGAAAAGGCAGCAAGTCTAGAGGAAAATTGCCACTATTTCCTCTACAGAAAAAGGTAAAAAAAAGATTCCCACCCTAGCTTTGTTCACTAGAAAGAGTTGGTCCTCCAAGTAGCATGGTCTAACACAATGAAAGGCTTCATATCTCACAGAGGAAAAAGTATTATGTTAAATTTTTACTAGTATATTTTCTTTAGTCATATTAAATGTTAACACAGAATGTTTAGATACTAGGTATTAAAGATCTTGAAAATGTTATCCTTCTGAAGATAGAAAAAATTACAGTACAACAACAACTGAAAATACTACCTGAAAACTCTACCTTTATCACAGAATTCAGTATTATAAACTCGTGTGCCCTTTAGACAGGCACAAATGCTGGTTTCTAATACCTAAGAAACAGAAATCTTTAGAACATGCTTCTTCTAGGCAAAGACCTAGCTGACTTAACTTTAGAACCGAGCTTAACTTCCTCTTTTATTTCTCCAGTAGTTCTAAACCTTGAAGACAAGATCTTAGAACAATTTATGATGTCACTTTTTAATACCATTATTAGGTTGGTGTGGAGGTAAAAAAGGCATGAGGCGAAGTAAATGATTTTGTGCTTACCTAAATAGAAAGGAAACAACATTAGTTATTTTTGCCAGGTCACCAACACTAATCTCAATCCCAGACGTTTGAATTCTCTAAAAACAAAATGTTCAAACAATTACAAATAATCAAGTATCATTAATACAAAACTCTCTCTCTATAAATATACACACACACAAATAAATTGAATTGGGTGATCTATCCTTTTTAGCATATACAGTTTATATATAAGCATATACTTGCCTACAAGACTAATATCCAAGCTTACCTGACACAGTTCAGCAGTATTTACACCTGGGATCTTATGGCTCAGATGCTGAATTATTTGTTCACACTGTAAAGAAAGTAAGTTTGAAAACATTCTTGATGTATATTTTAATACACAAGACAAAGCAAATTTAAATACTTGAGAGTTTATAAAACAAAAAAGAAAACTGGTTAATGCAAAAATGGACAACAGAAGGATGCTTTAACTGCAAAGTGAAGAATAAAGTAATTGAAGTGACTGGTATAAAAAGTACATTGGATCCAAGAGAAGCAAATAAACTCAGTCAAAACTTTCATAACTGCCTTACTAGCTATCCTTACTTGACACATCATATACACTACAGTAAACAGAAGCTGAATGTATTCTAG
This sequence comes from Mesitornis unicolor, assembly GCF_000695765.1. Classification (NCBI taxonomy): domain Eukaryota; kingdom Metazoa; phylum Chordata; class Aves; order Mesitornithiformes; family Mesitornithidae; genus Mesitornis; species Mesitornis unicolor. The sequence goes on from NW_010188668.1 coordinate 16,105, forward strand.
GGAAGCTAGCTAAATATCTTGGCAAAACAGCATTTTAAAAAAAAATCTGTGATAAAACATTAAATTTAAAGCAATCCCATTACTCTTAGCAGGACCAGTCCATTTTATGAGTTATGTAAATCTAAATTACCACATATGGAAGATTCCTTTTGCAACAGACAAAAAACAGAAGAGCTTAAACAAAAAGGCTTTCTAGAGCCAAAGCATATCAGAAGCCCTTCCACATTCAATTTATTGCCCTACATACCAGTTCTGCAAAGAAGTCTTGAGGTATTAAATTAATCTTATCTGCTGCACCCCCAACATCTGAAAAACACAAACAGTGGCAATCAGAAGCAAATCCTTACAGTGTTAAGGCAATAAATCTAATTTATTAGAATTTATTAGGAATTCTGAAGAATTCCTAGGTGACCATGCATGTATTTCCCTTAAAAGCAGAGCTTTCTGTAAGATAGTTTGCCCTGAATTGCATCAGCGTCACTTCCCAACTCTAACAGGGGTGACTCCACAAGGCCTCCGTGGACTCTATGCAGATGCAGTTGCAGTGTGGCAGCCCTGCGCAACTCCCCCGACCCTGCGGAGTAGTATCCGCAATCACGCCCCTCACCTCACCGGGAAGCCGAGCACGCCCGGGGCTGCCACTAGCAGCACAGATCTGCGGGTCTCCCTAAGGTTTCGCTGCCTCATTCAGGCCGCCCCCCGGCAACGAAGCAAAAAAGAGGGGGCAGGCCCCCGCCAACCCATCGGGTTCGGCTAGCCCCCGGCCCTGGGTGAGGCGGCTCCGCGGGGCGGCGTCCTCAGCTAAACCCTCAGGAGAACGAAGCATCCGCTATCCTCCGGCTATGCTCCCCTCCACGCCCCACCCTGAGGGCCCGAGTGGATCCAGATCCCCCTCAGCGCCCCCCCGACTCCCACACCAGGGTGCCCTCCCCCAGCGCCTCCAGTGCCCGCGCGAGCGCCACCGCGGAACCGCCCGCCATAGCGCCGCGCACCCGCGGAGCCCCAACTTCCGCCACACAACGCTCGCTATCCTGATTGGCTCCGGGCGATACCAGAGTGAGGCAGGGCTAGCGGCCTTGCTCTTATTGGCTGCCAAGCAAGGAGCATGCGCTTTTCTTCTTTGGGAGACGAGGGGTGTTTCCTCCTTCGCTTCGTTCGTCCTTCCTCGTCGTGGGATGTGAGGGAGCTCTGCTTGGAGCTGCATATCACAGAATCACAGAACGTTAGGGATTGGAAGGGACCTCAAAAGATCATCTAGTCCAATCCCCCTGCCGGAGCAGAAACACCTAGATGAGGTTACACAGGAAGGCGTCCAGGCGTCCAGCTGCATGTGGGGTTTTTGGGGCCCTTCTTGAAATAAATCTCATTTTAAATCGATGCAAGCAAAACCAAGATTGCGTATGAAGAGACTGTAGGGTCTACAGTTGTTGAAAAAGGCCACCTGCGGATGGTGGCTCAGGGCCTCGCATGCTAGGGCCTGTGCATGCCCACCCACCTCTGGCTCCTGTGCTGAGACTTGCACTAGCTGTGTCTTGGGAAATAGCGTTGGCATGAGAATCGTCTGGGCAGGGTTTTGGAAATGCCAAGTTTAAGTCACACCTGTTTTGCGCAACAAGTTGTTTAGTCTCTTTATTGTTAACTGGCGACAGGGTTTTCTTGATGCTTTTTGTTGTAGTCTCTGGTATGTAAGTGGTGCACTGTTCTGTGTGTGTGCAGCATGTATGGTATGTTGAAATTCGTACAGAATGACTGTTCTTTGCACAGGTGGGTTGTGGAATTGGCCTGTACACCTGCAAACAAACTGTAGTTCATGGATGATTTGTGTAGATAGACTATGTCTTCAGTTTTATCGAAAAATACCCATTTTTTGGTTAAAATATAACTATAACCATGTTCAATAAGTTTTTCATATTGAACTTAATTAAGTTTGGGGTGTGTGGGTGGAACCCTAAAATGACACTGATCCTTCACTAGTTTCACCTTTTAGAAGCAGTAAATATTCTTCGATTTCTCTAGTAATCAGATTTACATTTGCTTTTAGCTTTTTTAATGTTATAATCTCAGTAGATCTATTGTAAGACTGTGACAGAGTAGTAAAACGTCACACAGTAGCGCTGGTTTTGTGCATTTTCAAAAATTGTTAGTGAAGAATTTATATTTCAGGACAAGCGTAATTATTATGGAACATTGTGTTTATGAGCTTTATACATTTATGATCTCTTTGATCTTGGCCTCTCCCTTTTAAACTACCTAATCAAAAATGTGCAAATGTTTTTAAGTAGTATGTGTTTTTATGACCTCGTGATTGCCTAAACACTAGCAATGAATGCACTGGTGAGATCAGTCTCTGATAGCAAGGACTTAATCTCTTTGTTCTTAACTTAGGTAACTCTATGACATACTTGGTTAACTAGAGAACTGTATGTATTATTTATATTACAATTTCATCATGTCTCTTAGTAGTGCCTTTAGCAATATGACTAATATTTGTTACTTTACTTTTCATTCTTTTGCCAACATGTGGAGGTAGATGTGAAGTGGAATGTCTTGATGGTTTGGTAATTACAGAACCATTTGCTGAAATTTAGAGTTATTCTGGGGGCTGTTTTCATCAGCGTGTGAACATGTATTTGTTTCTTTGAATTTGGAACAGCGTGTGGTGAAGTATGTGATGATTTCAGCTTGTCTGCCCATCCACAGAATCAAACTCTGTATGTTTAGGAAATTCTGCCTTCTGGAAGTGTGCTTTGTGAAGCTTTTTGTGGCAGAGGGAGGTAGAGGTGGACTGTGATGGTGATGTGACAGTACAGGCCCATCTTTTAACTAGATGAGGACTGGGAATATGAAGAGACACCTGGTGTAGCAACTAGAAGACACATCTCAAGAGCTACAGGTAGACTGGATTGCTGAAGAGATAATGCTGCAGATACATGTGGTATCACCATAGTCCTGCTAAGTGGTTACAAGGGGAAAAATAAAATAAAAACATTAGGTAATTTATTCTATTTCATAACCTTAACATTTACAGAACAGGGCGTAATTTGCATCAACACTTTCTAATGAACCACACCAAGTTCTTCACAAATCTCTTCAGGCAGACAGGTGCAGTGTATCAACACATTAACTGGGTTTCTCCAGTGCCCGGGCCCTCGACTCTATGGTGTCCCCTGGACCCTGCTATTCTGGCTGCCTGTCGCTTTGGTATTCCCGTCTCTACAGCACCCAGAAACTCCATTAGCTCATGCTGTCCTCCTTCTCCCATGGGACTCTCCCATTACCCTATAGATTTTGGAGTTTCTATCTTTCCTGTGCCCTTTCTGCTCACCTGAGATTATGTGCGTGCTCAGCCGCTTGTGTCCTGCTGTCCCAAGTCTTTCTGGTGCTGGGCAGGCCTGGAGATCCAACTCACGGGCTTCTCCAAAAAACCTCATCCAAATGTCTGCTTGGGGACGTGCAAGGCCTCGTGCCAGTGCTGCAAGGCACTGTGCAGGTCAGCTGCAGTATGTGAAGAGCAGTGGGCAGAAGCAGTCAGGGAGGACTAAGGTCGAGAAATGATGCGTTCCTTCATTCTTGGCTTTTCTGAATTAACCTGCAAAAAGGCATAACACTAAATCTGATGTGTATGTATATATGCGATGTATATTACACTGTATATGGTATGTATATATTACACTGTGCTTTATCTTAGCCAAAAGGTGGTATGTTCATGCTCCCGAGATGGGACAGTAATGACGGGATTCCCAACATTAGAAGAGAAATGCTTTTTAAAATTGGTTTTAATGCAACTTACAGCAGTTTTTTTGCAGATCATACGGGGTCCTCACCACCTGTGTTCTTCCTGCTACACACACTTACGCCTTCTGAGGCGATGTGGGGGTTGCTCACTGCCACTGCTTTACGATTCCCCTTGAATTCCTTCGTCCCGCCTCGCTCCGTTGCCTGTCCCGTTCGCACAGGTGTAATTATCCCGAGCGCTGCCCGTACTTCACGGCTGGTGGGCGGCTGCGGCTCAGTTTGGCTGCTAGGGCCCTTCCACAGGGACCCGGCTGTTCCGAGTGCTTAGCGCCCGCTTCGTAAGCGGCCAGCCCCGGTTCCCGCCGGGGCTCCGGCTGCAGCGGGACCGCGAGCGGACTCTTGTGTCCCTTCAAGCGAGGAGCTGGGGCGCGCCCCCCAGCGGCTCCTGCGTGCACCCCAGGCCC
>NW_010188668.1:20519-20871 GCF_000695765.1 Mesitornis unicolor
GTAGGTCCGCTGCTCCGTAGGGGGGAAGAGGTGTGCGTGGGGAGGCAAGAGGATTGGTTTATTCTCCGCCCGCCCTCTCCCTTTCCCAGGCGGCCCGGTGGTGCGGTCCCGGGTCAGGTCTGAGGCGAGGCGGCGTGAGGCGCTGTCAGTGCCGTGCTACGAGCTTCAGCCCAGTGCCGGTATCAGGAGCCGCCCAGCCGCCGCCATGGAGCCCCATCGCTGGCTGCCCCTTGAGGCCAACCCCGATGTGAGTGCCTGGCTCGGGGAATGGTGGAGCGGCTGCCGAGTGCGCGGGCGGGCTTCATGCCTGTTTCCCTCCCTGCTCGCCTGGCTGCTGGCGGGGAGGAGCGAG
>NW_010188668.1:20902-42060 GCF_000695765.1 Mesitornis unicolor
GATGGCGGAGGGCAGAGGGTGCGGGGCCGTTCCGGGCTCCGCTTCGCGGGCTGATGAATGGCCGGTGGGGGCAGGGAGCGGGGGTGGTCTTTAACCCCCGGATCTAACTGGGGTCTTAACTCCCTTTTGTTTTCTGCTTGCTTTTCAGGTCACGAATCAGGTAAGCAGTTTTTATTTGAGGTAAACTTTAGTGTCTCTACAGCTTTAGGCCTATTTGATTTCATTTTTATGTAGTAAAGGCTTCTGTTTCTCCAACGAGAGTAACTCCTTCCTCCTCCTCCACGGCTATCTGCGCTGAGTCTTCTGAATTGGACCTTACTGGCACCTCCTGAAGCCTCTGAGTACATAGCGTCATGTAAAGATATTACATGAGATTAAATACGGTAAATGAAGAGACTAGGTGTGGTCTGGCTATTCAGGTAATCTAATCTCTGATGTGTTTCAAGGTGGGTTTTAATTATTGATTAATAATTAAAACATTATATATAATGTGTGTCAGTTCTCTCAACTCTTGCTGAATTAATTGCAAGGAAAGCCTTTTTTTGTGATAATCTGTGCTGTGCTCTATAAAATATTCTAGAATTCTTTAAGATTAAAAAAAAATGGTGCCTCTAGTAGCCATACTGTGTTAGTCCGGTAGTCATTTAATACATGCATGTCTTTACACAGACATCTAGCCATGTGTTTCTTAGTGGTTTTTTTTTCCCAGTTTTTTTGTTATATTGTCTTTTATTTGCTTCACTTGAGTGTTAGACTGTCCTTGGAACATACTGCTTCTGTTAGTGTTAATGTTACTACTAGATGTGGTAGCAAACTTTTTAAAAATCCAGAAAAAAATCCAGTCACTTGTAAGATGCATGGATTCTTAAGTGTTAGACTGTAGTCAGAACTGTCATTAGGATGTAAGAAATGCTTAGCCTATTTTGGTTATTGTACCAGTCATTTTATTGCCTTTTTAAATAGTGACTAGAAGAGAAATGCACTTAAATGCAAGTTCATTTGCTTCTGATATATTCTTACCATACTGTGTGCTCTCTACTTTTGAAATGTAAGTTGCAAATTTGAGACTCTTTCAGTCTTTGTGGTAGAAATTCACATGGCAATAGAGAAAAACTGGTATTTCTCAGTTGGAGAGTATGTGAAATCTTTCCAAAATACCTTCAAAGTTTTCCTCTATCTGAAAGCATATCTGTTATAATACAAGTCTAGAAATTTGTAAATTCTTAGTGTATATAGGATCTCTCTTTGTCCATATGTTTTAGAATTATTTGAAGGTTAAAAAACTGGCTGGTGAGGATACGCAGGAATAATCTTTCTTAGCTTTAAAGATTTCCAGTGGCAGTGACTCACTTGGAATACCACAGCCACATCTCTGCAGTGATCTTTCTAAAAGAGAAGTCAGCATAGTTAAACATACCATGCAGTGCTAATTTAACTGTGTCAATACTTCCCCCCCCTCTCCACTTCTATAGTCTGATAGAATGAATTGTCAGTCCACCTCTGATACAGGAAGAGTTGATGATTCAGCATTTACAAAGCTCCACTTTGTGCCTAATGATGACAGGGAATTGTTTCTTCTCTTTGACCTTCAGCTGGGGGGCCTGACATGACCCATGCTACCCTTCTTCCTGAATGTCTTGTGAGCCTTTCCTCACTAATGGAAGAGAGAAAGCAAGAAAAAGGAGTTGATATGCCAACTCTTTACCCAATGATGTTTGACTGTGTATCTTTTTCTTAATTTCTTCTACCACCTTAAAAAAAAAAAACATACAGATTTTTGTAGTGAAAAGGTCAGACAGAGGCTGATTGTTCTTCATCATGAACTTGCTTCAGCCTGGCTTGCAACCCACGACCAAGCAAATATGGATAAACTAAAAAGTAGTATTGGTGGATATCTTTCTTGATCTCCCATGATCTCTCTTACCTTCCTTCATCTCACACATTCTAATGAATACCCTTACTTCCAAGATAAGGGACCATGTCAGCTCATGCCTTCATTATATCCAGATAAGGACAGAGTAATTGACTGCATTTGATTATGAAGCTCAGGCTTCAGGTAGTCCAGAGTTAAACGACTGAGAGCTGGCTGTGGCTTGGGTTTCTCTTGCCACATAGGGCCTACTTGCCAGTTCTCAGTTACCTTCCAGCATTATTTTCAGGCTTTGATCCTACTTATTTATTTACTTATTAAGCCATTAAGGTACTGAGAGTCAGCTACATAAAGAAATTAATTTTAGTTCATGGACGCCCTTAACAGCTGCGACTTTAAAGCCACAGGGGCAATAAAGATTGCAAAACAGAGAACAAATGGCAGAAACCAGATACAGCCAGTCTTCATCTGGTTATGATACATATTTCTTAAGGATATTGGGCAAATACAAAGATTAATTGTCTTGAGGAAAAAAACCTTTACTCTTCCTAAAATGTCTTTCCATTTTTTTGAACTCTGTTACACAACCAAAAGAAAGTCCTACTGATCAAAGTCATTGCAAAGGCAGTGCCCACGATTCCCAAAGTGCGTTGGGTGGTGGTATTTGTATATGAGCTACTGTGTTGGAGTGAAAGCCTGTTGGATGTGAAGAAACAGAGATGTCTTTCTGAAAATGCTTAGCTAAGCTTACTTGGTTTTTAGCTGGGGTGTGGGGGAGTGGAGTTTAACTCTTCTGTTGTAATCAAAGTGGAATGAGCAGAGAATAGTGTGTGTGCTTGGAAAACAGCCTGTTATTATGAGTGTAGCCTCAGAAGGTGCAAGACCAGGACTTGGTCTGTGTGTTTTTCTGAAGAGGGTACCCCGGAAAGCCCTCCATAGATCCAGCAAGGGGGATGTGTTGAGACTGGTAAAGATAAATACAAGGACAAATATGAAGGGATTGTAGATGTGCACTGTGAGAACACTTGGTGAATGACTTTTGCTAGTTTAAAATATCTCAAGCTATATAGACTTCTTACTGAGCTTAAATAGGTAGATGTGTTGCAAAGGGGGAAATGTAACTTGTTTTGGGGTTTAGAGCATTATTCATGCGAATAGTCGAAAGATTGGCTTAGATCTGTCTCCATGCATTTCTCAGTAATGGAAAGCTAACAAAACCATGTATTTCATTCCTCTATTTGTACTTGTCACAGCTGGTCTTTTATTGTACTCTTTTTTTTGCACAGTTTATTTCTGTTTCAATGATATAATAAACTAAAAATTGTAACAAGGAGACCCTTACTGTCTCGAACACTGTTTAAGTGAATGGGGTGCTACGAAGTGGAAAACAAGTGACAGTGGTTCATGCTGGCTAACCCAGCTTTCTGTGGGCTTTGTGTTGCTGCCTGTGTGATGTCCCGGTTCAAAATATATGGCAGTGACTGGGCATACTGGGTATTAAGTTTCAAAACTGCTTGATGGATATGTTAAAAATATATCTCTCATTGTGAAGATCAGGAACACTAACTGAAAGTCAATGCTGCTATTTAGACACCTGGAGGAAACACAATTGGAAGGATAAGATTTTTGTGACTGTAAGATTTCTCAGATTTTTGATGAAGTTCAAACAGTTGTCTCTTTTGCTCCTTCAGTTTTGAAAATTTTGAAAATAAGAAAAAAAGTTAAAAGAAAAATATGCTAAATAGGCTGCATTCCTTGAGCTTCATGATGAGGTCCTGAAATACAGCATTTGAGGATATTAAGATTTGTAATAAATCTTGTATTTCCTGAGTAGGCTTATTATTATTGAGCATCTCTTGTTTGAGCATGACCATACTGTGGCCATTCTAAGCAAGGAGTAGTTGGTAAAGAAGAAGAATCACCTCATGTAAGTCACAATCATGCATTTGCTTCTGGAATGTCTTTTGCCCTGCTCCATAGAACTAAAGTTTCTACAGCTGCTGCTGTTGTGTCCCATCAGTCATTTTGATTAATGGTCTGAAAGATGCCTTCTCTAAAATTTATTGAACAATGATCTCTTAATTTTAATTCCATAAATGTAATAATGAAATAATTAAGAAATATATCCTTAAAATGCTCAAACAAAAAAATACTTTATTTAATTGGGTGGTTCCCTTATTTCTAGAATTTCACTTACAAAATAGCTTTTTTGTAATACACCTCTAGAAATTATGTATAAAGATTTGAAAGCAAAACGATGTGCTTTCATATTTGTATTATGGATTAGTTTAGTAAGAATTTGATACTTAAAGAGCTGAATACAACCATTGGTGTATTTATATAAATTGTAATAGAAGTGTTCTTCTGTTTGTTTGGCTTTTTTTTTCTCTTGGTGATCATTCCATCAGCCCTATTTTATGCAATGTCTTACTACTTTATAGGGGAAAAAGATTAGCTTCACTTTAACAAAGCACCAAAAATTCTTGTGCTTTAATGAAAAAGATAGAAAATATTGATTGTTTTAACTGGTTTATTTAGATGTGATCTTTCCGGTTTCCTAGAGCCATAGGCATGTTTTGTTTTTGCAGAAGAAAGTCTTAACTGTGGTTTTGTTGTGATACAGCGATGCTTTAATCCACTGAGCAGAAGTACAATAAAATGTAGACTCTGTTGGTGTCTTAGTTTGCATTTGCATTTAGCAGAGCATTACAACAGTTGGTCCTTCTCACAAAAAGCTCTTTGACTTCTGCATCTCAGTGTTTGGAAATGTTTGTGCATTTTGCCAGTTCTATGTTTTTGTGTTTCCAACTTGCATACAAATACCACAGTAAAATGTGGAAAACTTGATCTTGAGTTATGATGCCTTAGTATTTAGAATATGACGTTCTTCACGTATTTGCAAATGCCATTCAACTTTAATTGCACCTAAATTTCAAAAGCCCATTTAGTTTCACTGCTTATCCTCACTTCACTTTTACATGCAAGTGACAAAGTGGAAAAGAACATTGCTGCTTCAGATAATATTTAAAATTGTGCATTAACTACCTATTTTTCTTATTTTACCTCATTTTTCTATTAAAATAAGTTGTGCTCTTACTTTTTCTTACCCCACTTACCCTTCCCACATCTCCATCAGCCCCATAAATCAAAACTTCCTACTGGCTGTGTGACTGTGTTGGCAGAAGGACTATTTCAAACTGCTGAAGTCAAGTCGCCTAGATCAAGATGTTGCGAGGTTGCCTTTGTCCACTGGGTTTCAGCTCTGCTTTTGAGACTCTTTAAACATAACTAAATAAGCATGAACTGTTCTTTTTTTAATTAAATAAATGTAATGAACCTTAAAGGTAGCCAGTGTGCTTCAGAGCAGAATCATGTATTAAAGACAACTGCTCTGTGCTATTTTCAATGCCTAACAGTTGGTATGAATGACATTGTGTAAAAAGCGTACAGAACTGCCTGCTGTCCTAAAACAGGAATGCTTTTGTCAGTGAGGAAGTGGTTGCTTCAATTCTTGGTGCATAACTGTACCAGCATCTTTGACTGGCCTAGGAAAAGATTGAGGGAGGGGAAAAAAAGAGGTTTAATTTAGTTATTACTAAGGTGTCCATCATGTGGGACATGCAGGACAACTGGGTGATTAGGCCCAGTCAGCAAGGGCTCAGGAAGGGCAGGTCCTGCTTGACTAACCTGATCTTCTGTGACAAGGTGACCTGCTTGGTGGATGAGAGGAAGGCTCTGTGGTTGTCTACCTGGGCTTTAGTAAAGCCTTTGACACCATTTCCCATGGTGGACTGAGGCCAATTGCACGGAGTTCAACAAGGCCAAGAGCAGGGTCCTGCACTTGGGTCTTAACAACCCCATGCAGCGCTACAGGCTTGGGGAGGAGTGGCTGGAAAGCTGCCCAGAGGACAAGGACCTGGAGGTGTTGATTGACAGTTGGCTGTATATGAGCCAGGAATGTGCCCAGGTGGCCAAGAAGGCCAACAGCATCCTGGCTTGTATCAGGAATAGCAGGGCCAGCAGGAGTAGGGAATTGACTGTGCCTCTGTACTCGGCACCACTGAGGTCACACCTCAAGTACTGTGTTCAGTTTTGAGCCCCTTACTACAAGAAGGACATTGAGGCACTGGAGTGTGTCTAGAGAAGGGCAATGAAGCTGGTGTAGGGTTTAGAGCACAAGTCTTAGGAGGAGCGGCTGAGGGAACTGGGGTTGTTTAGTCTGAAGAAAAGGAGGTGCAGGGGAGACCTTATCACCCTCTGAAAAGGAGGTTGTAGTGAGATGAAGGTTGGTTTCTCCTCCCTAGTAGCTAGTGACAGGACAAGGGGTAATGGCCTCAAGTTGCACCAGGGGAGGTTTAGATTGGATATGAGGAAGAATTTCTTTACTGTAAGAGTTGTCAAGGACTGCCCAGGGAGGTGGTTGAGTCACCATCCCTGGAGGTGTTTAAAGACAAGTACATGTGGTGCTTAGGGACATGGTTTAGTGGTGGACTTACTAGAGCTGGATCAGTGCAGTGGTTGACCTTTTCCAACCGAAGCTGTTGCTTGTGACCTCTTTTTCTGACCTTCCTGTGTCGCATCTAATGTGGGTTTTTGTCCCTCTGAAGAACTTTCCCTGGTTCCTAAGAACTTTTTATTCCTATGAGCTTTCTTCTCCCTGACCTTGCTAAATACAGTCTTGCTTTGCTTTTATCCATTCAGAACACAGTTGCAAAAGATTACTTATGTGGCTGTGTCATGGATTGAACCTTGTTTTTTTCTTTCTTTGCATGTCTCCATGTTAAAAGATAAGGTCCATGTTAAAAGATAAGGTCCATGTTAAAAGATAAGGCCTGTTTCGCATCCCCCCTTCCCCTTTTTTATTTTATTTTTATGATTCTACGATAAAGTTAGGCTGCTTGTGTGTTAAGATTGCTTCCTGTCATACTCAGCCCATGCTTTTGCTGTTTCTCTGTAGTGCTGACCATCACTTCAAGTCATCAGTCTCACTGCATACTGAAACTTCCGATTTCTTAGATTGTAAAGTTTCTAGGCAGTATGGTAACATGTCACTCTATGTCTATGGAGTTATAGTTATGAATGTTTCCTTCAGGAGCTGGAGTAGCTATCCTTGGGTTTAGGGAACATTTTGATATGGATTTTTTTTTTATTTGTTTATTTGTGTTGTTTGCTTGGGTTGTGGTTTTTTTCCCTAGTAATGTAGAACAGGACCAGAGAACCCAAATCACTTATTTGTCCACTAGCTTAATGTGATCCTTCCAGCATTGCCTCTTCTGGCTGTGGGGTCTTTTTTTAGGTAGATGTTATTTTTCTTTTAGGTTTTTGTATGCTTATTTCATGTGATCTTGCAAAACAATAAATTATATTTTTTCAGTTGCATTACTTTTCCAACATTTCTGAATAACAGCAGATAGAAAAATGATGGAAAGAGTAGTCCTTGGCTTCATAAGAAAAGTACTAGAAGTACAAATAATGTTTTAATGCACCAATACATGCACTCCCTTCCTTTTTGGAATGTGGTGGGTTTTTTGTGTTATTCACAAAGTGGTTATTACTGTTGCAAAATAGAGGGTTAGAACAGGAGTCCAGAACACTGTCTTCTGTTCCGTCAGCTGGTAAATACTTAACACTTGCCCTTTTCCCCCATTATAATTAAAAAATAATAATTTGGCCGCCTTCCCCAATCTTGGCAAGACACAGAGGTGGTACAGAACTAAAAGAGCTTGGTGTATTGCATAAGTAATCTTCTGAGTGCATTTTCTTGTAGTACATCAAAACTACCTTGTTTTTTTTAAAACTTGTGAAAAATGGTAGGTTTTGCAAAGCCTTAATTGTGACTTGTGCCCAGTCCCACAAACCTCTACATAAAGGAACAAAATTTCCCCTAAGAGCTTGGTAAAGACAGTTTATTTTCCCCCTTTTTGTCTTTGTATTTATGATCAATCTATGTTTTTCATTATTAGTAGGTAGTGTAATGAAAAAAAAAATGGCTTTATGAAATTAAAATTCCATATTTTATATGGCAGCCAGAATCAAATACTGACCTAGCTTTGTGAATGGTACAGGTTATTGCTGCAGATACACAGAAAGTCGTATTGATTTTTCCAATATTATCTTTATGCTTTTTTCAATATTAAATTGCTTTTAGTTGCCCTTGGTTTTTTTTTTCATGTCTTGCAGTGTAAAATGGAAAGAGAATAATGCAGTTAAAATGGTATAGTGCATTTTTCCCCCATCAAAACACTCACTGCAAACTGCAGCTTCATTCTCTTAATGAACTCAAATTTGTGTGTTGTTTTCTATGGTTTTGCCCCCTTGTAGAAGATATTCCTAAGGGTTATTTGTAAAAATCTTTCTTTCTCTTTATAAATACTCATTGTCTGTACATTCAGCTTTTGTATAAACTGTCTCCTTTACATCTCTAAATATTGAGTCACCTTCTTGGCTGTGTCTCCTGAAAGACAACCACCCTGCTTCTTGTCCAGTACAAGTTGAAGTTGGTATTTGAAGGGATCTTATGTTAGACAAAGACACTCGTAATTCATTGTATGTTCTTGTGTTTTGTTTTAATAAAACATTCATTTTAGGTATTTCTTAGTTACACCTGTGGTAGATATGACTCTACTCAGATGTGAAATAACTGTTACCTGTATTTTTGTTTGTGTTTACATGTAAACCTGTTCAGGAGGTGAATTATGGAAAGGAGAGCAAGTCATTTATGCGTTTCATTTTGGTTTATCTTAAACATCTTTACTGCAAATGTATCAATAAAATGTATTTCCTCAAATAGAGTTGGGCAGGAGGGAAGTATGATGAAGCTTTTAAAGCAGTCTTCTCCCTCTAAGAAAGATAATGGGCAAATTACTCTCGTCTTCTACAGAACCACTTTTGGGAACGATATTGGGAGCTGCAGAGTTGTTTTGGGTTTTTTTGTTAAAAGCTGTCTAAAAAATGCTTTAGGAGTTCATGGTTTTCCCTTTATGGAGGGTAGAGGACTATTACTTGCTGCCTGTTTTTTCAGGCATTTGAATTTGCAGCTGTTTATCAGCAGACTTTCCTTATTTTAAACTTGAGAGCCCCAGGTGACTGGATAGGATTTTCCTATAGAATATGGTCTTTCCAGCAGAAATACAGTAACTTGTGAAATGTTCTCATTCTGGAAAATACATGGGATTCCCACATCTTAAGTTTTTGTCCAAAATGTATTTCTTTTACAAGTAGAAGTAGTGTTTCCAAACAGGATTTGTGTATGCCACAGTGTGCAATTAGCTTTTTCTTATAAATGGTCAGTGTGTGTCTATTTACAATAGTTTCTGAATTCAGTCAGGTTCTTCTCGACTCTGATAACACAAATTTTTCAAATATTTCAAACATTCGAAGTGAATGTTTTCACTTCCCTTTCAGAAAAGCTATTTAAATACATAAAAGATGGGCATTTTGTGTCTTGTTTTAGCTCTACAATTTATTCAACCTTATTTATTATAGCTTTAATCTCATTCATTCTCAAGTTTTGGGAAGTATGGGTTGTTGCAATGTAAATATTCTGTTCTGCTTCTAAAAAGATAGATGTATGAGTGTGCTTATTTAATATTATATTATTTTTTTCTTTTGCAGTTTCTCAAACAGTTAGGTATTCATCCTGACTGGCAGTTTGTAGATGTTTATGGTATGGAACCAGAACTGCTTAGCATGGTGCCAAGACCTGTCTGTGCAGTGCTACTTCTCTTTCCAATAACGGAAAAGGTAAATGTTTATTTGATAATCAGCAAATCACTTTTATTGTAAACAAAATGGGAATGAACAGTTTGAATCTTGTACTTTGTTGTCATAATAGGATCAAGATGAGACTCAAACCTTATTCAAGAGACAAAATGTGTCCTTCAGAACCTTATTTTGATAACTTTACATGTATGTTTCCAATTTCTTTTCCAGTTGGAGTAGGAAAAGCTCATGTAGAAGCTCAGAGAAATATGCCTCGCTTTTGTCTATTGCAGACGATTTAAGGCTTTTTAAAAAAAATACGTACTGTGAAATGGCACAGTTCTGCTACTTTTAGCAGAAAGCTAGAACAGCATAAGCAAAATAAGAAGTAGGCTGTAGAACTGTATTAAATGCAACTACTTCTTGGGTTTTTGTACTGTTGCAGTGACCCAACTTCAGTTCACTTTCAGTTTTAGTCATCAGTACCAATATGGTGCTTGCTTCTTGGACAGGTGGGACATATATCTAAAATTAAAGCGAATTTCCCCTGTTCTTCCTCGATGTTAGACTTTGAAGTACTTTATTTGGTTAAATCTTGAAGTCTGCTTATTTAGTGTTATCATATGTTTCTACACAGAGAAGACGTCCATCTTGCATCTCTCCATCAAATGTTATGAAGGTTGAAGTGTGTGATTCATACTGATCTTTCAATTTATAAAAGTATTATGTGATTGTAGTAAGGTCAGCCAAAAAGTTCGAGGTGAATATGCCCAAACTTCTTCCTTTTAATGCGTCTCTCATAATGAACATGTGATTTATAAGGACAAAGCAGTTAGGTATTAAAGCTCAACTTCTATAACAAAACCTGTTTAAAGAGAGAGAAGGTCAGTCCTCATACTCATTAGGTCTTGTAAACCTTTGCATTCTCAGTTTCTCCAAAACATCTAGGCAAGCAATCATTTTGAGGCTTGATTTCAGCCACCTTGTTGGTTTTGTATTTAAGCAAACTCTTAACTGTCCTTACCTCTACATACAGGAAACTTCCTTTCTGTCACCTCTGAGGCATTGTTTTCTGTGCGCTGTGGCTTCTGTCTGGCTGTTTGAGCTATGACTGTCACTTTTCATTTGCTTCCCTGCCTGCCCAAGAACTTCCTTTCTTGGATAACGCTATGGGAGTGTCATCCCATGGGAAAGGACAGCCTTCCCCTTCTTCCAGAAGCTGTATCTGATTTCACTCTGAAGAAGGAGATGACTAACAGAACCAGAGAAGCAGCATGTGCGCTCTTGCATCAATCAATCAAATTTGACCAGTGGCTAAATATAAGAGATTTTCTCCAGTGTGTTAATTCTTCAGAAACATATAGGACACAAGTGTTTCCATCAGCTGTTTAGACTGTGCGCACAGGCTGAATCTTTCATGTGAAGTGTTTTTGGTGTTCAGTGTGAACTCCACAAGAGTCTTGAGCATTACTTTGTATTTCTGGAGTAGTATTCTCCTCCTCAATATCCCTTTCAATATTACCTGTTATATTCCATCTTTATTTAATCTATTATTTATTTATGTTTCTTGGCCGTGTCTACATTTGTGAAAGTGTCTCTCTTAATTATTTTTGCTGCCTTTGTAAACATTTTTCTATCGTATCTTTGTTCTTCCTTCCTTTCAGGTTTCCTATATATCAATTTGCTCGAAGTTGCTGTAGGGCAAGATACTGTCATTAGCATACAGATAATCCAGTTATTGTCCAGTTTAAGGTCAATGACTTTTTTAGTCTGCATTGTAGGTCTAGACAGAGCGAATACTGTGAGCGTTGGACACTGTCCAATGAATGCATATCCTGGGATAGCTTGGGTTAGGAGGGACCTCTTGAGGTGATCTGGTCTAACCCTTGCTCAAAATTGTATTTTCAGTATTCTCAATATTTAAATATTTATTTTTGCCATGGAGTTTTATTTTGGTTGGCAGGGAGTGAGTGGCAGCTATATTGTTTACCTTCTCTAATCTGAACTGTTGACCGATAATGCTCTATGAAATTTTTTTTTCTCAATTAATGCTATTTTATTAAAATAAAAAATTAAAATGCTTTGTAATTGCTTTTGCTATTACTGAGATCATTCAGAACACTTGTAGAAGCTGCAAGCGTGGAATCATGATGCTAGAAAATAATCTTGTTTCTGTTTGTCGCTAATGGTATGTGGAGTCTGAGAGGAATTTCTCATGGGTTTTCAGGAGGAGTTCCTTGATAACATTTAGTATTCAAAATTTATTTGTGTCATACTTACATATAAAGCCCATCTACTTCAGTATTTTTTGTCTGCAAAAGCAGCTAGTAAAAGAGGCAAAGGTTGAAGAAAGATCAAGGAAATATTTTGAACATTTTAAAATAATGTTAAATGACTCATATTCAGAATTATATTTTAGATGTGACTGTTTTTTGAATAGTGAAAAGGCATTGGTTTAAGAAATGGTACAGAGCTGTTCAGTTGAGTAGGTTTATATATGTTGAGTAAGTTGTTCAGCTCAAGTTCATTGAGTGAGTGGGACTGCACGTGTTAAGTGTTTCAAATTACAAGTTGGGTTTTCAGTTTTATTAGGTATCTGCTTTTTAAAATTAAATTTGCTTGGATAATGTAACTAGTATCTTTTTGTGAAATGTCTGTAACCTTCCTTCTAGTATGAAACCTTCAGAACAGAAGAAGAAGAGAGGATAAAATCGAAGGGGCAGGATGTCAAATCCTCGGTGTATTTCATGAAGCAGACCATTAACAATGCTTGTGGAACAATTGGGCTAATTCATGCTATTGCAAACAACAGAGATAAAATGAACTTTGGTAAGTTTTTCTTGGTCGGTTGGGGATTTTTTTGTTGACTTTTCCCTTTTTTCCCTTAACTGTGGGGAGGCATGGAGAGAAGGATAGGTTTTGTACTATTTTCTCAGAATATAACCATTCATAAAGAATGACCTCTATTCAAAGAGCATTTCTACCTATAATTATAAAAACAGTATTTCATACTAATCCACAAACTAAAGCACTTAAAACATTGTGAACTGCAGCAGGTGGCAATTCCTCTTGCAGTCAGCCTTCAGTGTCATAAAGATAGGATGTAATTATATCTTTAAATCTTTCCTTGGATATAAGCATTCTGTAAGCTTTGAGTGATGCTGGAGTTGAAGCATGACTCTAACTATGTCTTTTTTTAATTCTTTTTAAGAAACTGATTCTTCACTGAAAAAGTTCCTAGAAGATTCATTATCCATGACTCCTGAAGAGAGGGCCAAATATCTAGAAACTTATGAAGTTAGTATCATGTGGTTTTGCTTTTATTTAAAATGGTTTAATAGTTATTTGCATGAGCAGGTGCTGTCCTTAGGGCTTGATCCAGTGAAGCACTTAAACAATTCAATTTTACATGTAAAAGATTGTCTGTCTTGTGATCAGACAGTTACTAAAAAAAAAATGCTGCTTTGGAAGTTTAAAGCATTTCTGCCTGCCCATAGCTCAGTCAGCAGAATGGATTTTGTCAGCTTTCCTCACCCATATTAATTCACTGGCTTAGTTTAAAGTTCCTTTGAATGGATGAGAAACGTGTGCATAATCTTTTTGGTGGGTTCAGGATCTAGTTTAACGGCCAATTTAAGCTGATCTGAGTTTATTGCTGAAAGAGGAGGGTTATTCTGCTGCCTTCTTTCATTGGTGCCTTCTAGGCATTTCTCGTTGGCTCTAGCAGTTTGGGGCACATAAAGAGCTGATTTAGCTGAACTATAAAATCACTTTCCTCCACTACTCCAAAGAATTAGATGAGCTCGCTGATAGTGTGGTTAACCAGAGCGTTAGTCCCCTTTGAAAAGGATGCTGCAGAAACATCTGGCCAGTGGTGGAAGGGGAGAATGTGCTGTTGCTCCTGGTGCTAGTGATGATCCTCTCTCAAAGTGAAAACCTTGATGATGTCCAAGTCTGAGTTCAATATAAGCTTATTGTGAAGCCCTCAGGAATAAGGGTGTCAGTATGTGGCTGAGGGAAGTAGTAAACAGAAACAGTAGAGATTCAGTGACATTTTCTGTAAAAATCTTGGACACAAGATGTCTGATCAGAGCTTCTATCTGAAGTGATATACAACAAAAACACTTCCTCGTAATGTTTTTGGTGTGTAAAAGTGGTTTTGGTGTGTTACATATTTGATTTTTGAATTGACTATGATGAAACTGAAGTACTGGTATCCCAAGATCCTTGAAAGTAGAGTTTATTATTTTTGTTTATTTATGACAAGGACTGAACAAAAATAGTTATATCTGTGGTATGTGATAAAATGAAAAGTATACAGTGATTCTTAAAACACTGCAAGTGTCTCATTTAAAGTCTGATTGAAATTTGTTTTATTTTTAGGCTATTCGTGTCACTCATGAATCCAGTGCCCATGAAGGTCAGACTGAGGTATTGATTTTTTAAAAAAAGCCCTTTGTTAATAACTACTTTGAGTTGAATATAATTGAAATGAAAACAATCATATATTAAAGGTTTTCAGTGAAATGGAGGTTATTGCTTGATTTGCAGTATTGTGTCATTTAGTCAAAAATCGGGGCACAAAATGAAGTGGCATTGTTGATAAAGGGGGAGCCAAACTTTAAGCTGGCTTGGTCTTTTTCTTTGTTTGGGTTTTTTTTAAGATTTTGTATAACATGTCTTTTCAGTCTTTTTTTCCCAGAGTAAAACAGGCAGTAATAGTATTTTTAATGAAAGCTGAGGTTTTGGTGTTGCAAACTTGTAGCTGAGACTGTAAGATCCATAGTATTCGTACAAGTGGAACAAACATTTGCTGTGGCTTATGTAGTGTCTTCTAAACAGTGCAGGAGGAAGCCAGGCAGTCTTTTCTGCTCCCCCTTGCCCCACCATCTGGAAATGAAAATAGAGAACTGTTTTAACCATTTCTATTATAGATACTCATCTTTGTGATACTTTCTTTGAAAAAACCCCACCACTCTTTCTTCTTCTCTCTTTCTTTAAATTAATGAAGGTTCAGTATTTCAAGAAGAAACATCAGAACAAATTCATATTTCTCTTCCTTTTCTAAGTGAGGACTTGAAAAAAAGGTCTGTTTTCTTTGCAGATAAGTCCTTTTCTAAATATTCTTGGGAAGCTCAGTAAGAGAGAGGCTATGGAGAATATTCCCACAAGTTGCTGAAGAACGAATCTTTCTCTAAGGTCCTAATGAAAGAGAAAAACTTCTTTAGTTGTTTTGATGTATTTTGACATTCACACAGGAAATGGTTTATGGAATGGTTGGGAAATAAAATTCACAAGCTATGTAGTTCCTGAGGGTCTTTGTAAAGATTCAGGAAGCATTGAAGTGATGATGGAATCTCCTAATAAGGGATGGTTGACTTCTTGTACTTCCACAAATCTGTTTGTTTCCTGATCAAGATAACCGCAGTACAAAAGATTAGTAATTGTGTGGAAAGATGAAGACTTTTTCGTAATAAAAATGTGCAAGATTGTCTCAGCAACCATGTCTACACACAGATATTTGAATACGTAGTTTCCTTGCCAAATACTTATTGTTCCATTTTGTATAACTGAATCTGGGAGTAACTCAATATGAGTATTTCTTACACTGATAAAATAACTTTTTCCTGTCTTTCCATTTCCAAAGTTGAAATAGTACAATGGCTGAATACATGCCCGTGGACCATTTTTCAGAATAGTTCTGATCCACCACCCAAGGAGGGAAGAAATAAACAAGTTACCTTACTGGAACATCCAATTGCCTGAAGATCCTGTCCTACCATAGTGTAGTTAAATTGGCAGCAAGGCCTTCCCTTCCATCTGTACAGGAGGATTTGCTTTACTTTTAAGTACCATTCCTTTTAAGCAAGACAAAACCTGGAACGTGAATATGCTGAGAAGTGTAACTGAGGGTCGGAGTGAGTTAATCTCCTACTCTTTTTCCTTCCAATGGTACATTTTAAATGTTGCCGTTTACCTCTCCATGTAGTGGTGAAGTGACTGATGAACAGGATGCCTGTGAAGATGCTGTAGTTAGCATCTGCAGGTCATAAAGGGATGTTTACTGGTCCTGCAGGGCAAGATGATAATTTCTATCAACTTTGGAGCACGAGAGGAGAATCTCATTCCTCCTGCCTATCCGTTATTGTTAGGATTACTTTCTTGGGAATTTAAACTTCATTTCAGAGCACTGGAAAAGAACGTGTTTGCCTTCCTATGACTCTGCTGGGTTTTGATTATAGCCACAAATAGCCAGGGCATTTTGCCTAGAAATCTTTCCTTTAAATAAAGTGCCTTATGTAGTTGCTTAACAATAGTAAGTGCGGTACCTTTGTGAGCAAAAAGTCCTTTCCAGCTCTCCTACAGAATTAAAGACTGAGAAAACATGTAGGCCTGCTCTTTTAGGATGATTAGCTTGGTCTGTGTGCTTCCTAAGAACAGCCTGCTCTGTGGGTAGTTCTTTCCCTTAGATAGGTATTGCATGTTACTGTCCACTTGATTTCTTCTGAAAATGTTGCTTAAGCTGAACTGTGTTAGACAGAATAACTTCCAGAAGTGGGATGCGTGGCAGAGAGCTATGCTGGTTTGGTTAAGAAGCTTTGTAACTGCTTTAGGCTTATCTTCTGTTCTTCCACCATGCAAAGCACACCATCAAACCATTGAGATAAAAGTAATTTTTTTCTGGAAACTTGAGCTGTAGAAGGCTTAAAAATAGCAAATACAGACAAGTTCTCTTCTGAGAATAACCTTTTTTTTCCTGGGTTCTGATTTTTCAAATACTTCAAGATTCATCCTTTAATACTTCTAAGTAAAGCCTTTATTTGATGAGTGCTCCTGACAGTCTTGCTAAGCTGTCAGAAGATTTTTATTATCTCGGTGGCTACTTGATTTTTTACAATATGCTAGTGGATTTTCTGCTTTTGATTCTGTTTCATGTATGTGAGTACTTCAAACCTTGAGATAAAGCAAGTCCATATAGAAATAAGATATTAGAAGTAGTAGAGTAAAGCAATGCTGTCTTTCTAGTATCTGTGGATTCCATCTATTTGTGTAGTCTGATGGGTATGGTTTGTTTCTGTTTTAGGAAAATCTGTAATCAGATATGTTTTTAATTTCCTATGTTTTGAAAAAGAGTTCTATTTGAAAAAAGAAAAGTATTTGACAAGATATTACTTGTACAACTTTAGTATTAGTGGACTGCTAGATTCTGCATTCCAGTTAGTGATTGCTGGAAGAGTTACAGTGATCAGTTTGCTTCTGGGATTTATCATTATTCTGTGATCTATTCAGATGAATTACTAAGCAAAGGGATTGGAGCTGAGAGCTGAAGAGTGTTCTGCCTTGCTGGGTGCTTTAGCAGGCTTCCCAAGTTTGATAGCTGTGATTCATTTGCCTCATTTAAAACCAAACAAACAGAAGGCTGTGTTCCTAGCCATTTTATTTAACTTTTGGTTTTGCATTTACAACTTTTGCAGGCCATCTATAGACTGGATTAGACCTGAGTATTTTGGGGAGGTTTTTTGTATTAAAATACATGAGGTTTTTAGTATTTACTGAATTTTTATTAAATTTCCTAAATATTTTCTTAAAAATAGATACTTTTAGTCTCAAAGAGATTAAATTTTAAGAACAGTTAAGCAATTTTCATTTTGCAAATTCATTTCAGGTTTGCAAATTAAAAGGATTTGGGCTTCTCCTTCAGGTCAGGTTTTGGACCAGGTTTTATTCAAGTCCTGTGTTAAGACTTCTGGATTCTGTGGTTCCATAGCTTGCTTTTTTTGCTACAGTAAAGCAAATAAATAGATAAAGCAGTCCTCTGGGTACTTCTTTTTAAAAAAAAAAAATTAAATAAAATCAAATAAGATGTAGGTCTGTTTAAAATCACTGTAGTAGCAAACGGTGAGATCTGGAAAGGATTCCACAGGAGAAGTGTGGTGGTTCAAGGGTTTCGAGGGTGGTTTGGTTCTGGTCCCATGTTCCAGTACCATAATGAGGTCAATTATTGTAGGACTCTGGTAACAAGTCTTTCTGTAAACTTTATGCTGCTGAAGCTTACACTTTCTCAAGTGTCAGGTATTTCATGTCCAAAGCTGCCAAAAAAAAGAGCTCTATGTCTTTACCACACAGCTTCATGGATCCAGCTCGCTCTCCTGTCTGTTACAGCTCCTGAAAGGCGGCTGCTGCTGAGACTACAATAGTTGCCAACTACTCAAGATCCTCTTTATTCTTTCTGAGTCTTCTGCTGATCATATACTTCTGTTTGTAGTATCTAGGGTTTCTGAAGATGTGGAAAATATAACCTGCTTCTCTACAGAACTGCACATACTTCTAAGCTGATCCTTCTATTGCTGCTTTGTACTGAGCAGTGTTTGAGGTGTTTTGGTTTTGTTTTGCATTTTTTTTTCTTTCTGTGAGTCCTTCAGGACTTCATGAACTGCTGAAACTCTGTATTACCGCCCATCTTAACATTTCTGATACCCTCTTATGAAAAAAGCCCAACAAAACCAAAACCATACAGTTTGTGGATGCTGGAGCATCATCCTCATTAGCTGTCTAATCTACAGTTACCACTAGTGAATAAGTTATGGCAAAATCTGAGGGAGGAAAAGTAGCAGTAAATAAAACTGATGTGGATTAGGTTCATATCTAACTTTTTACTGTTACTATCTAGGGTTGCTGTCTTACAAAACAATCATAGTAACTATTTTCAAGTAACAGATCAGAAAATCTGAAGGGAGAGGTTTTTGAAAATAGGAAAACATGCCATTACATAAGGAAGACCTACAGGTCCAGAGTCCTTTGCAGAGCAAATAGCCCTTTTGAATTTGAAGCTGGGGAAGAAACTTACCTTGTATACTACCTAATCATTTTTGTTAATAATAAAAGTTACTCTATAGATTTGAGTGAGTAGGAAAGGAGGAAAATGCAAAGGCACACTGTTATAGTAATAAACCAGTAGTAATTGTTTAATGAAACAATGATATGCTATGGTAGCTTGAGGGAAGGTATTGCAGGTAGAAAATATAATCTGCACTGATTCTTGAAATAAATGATCTCTTTAATATGTGAATGTAATAATGAGAGTAGGAAGATATTTTTGTTCTTTTCTTGTGTTACTGATATTCATGTCCACCGCTTTGCAACTATGCTTCATTACAGCTCAATTCCGCAGTAAGGAAAACGGCAAGCTATACCACATAAAGTATTTCTAAAATGATTCATTGGCCTTTAGTCAAGGAATTAGATCTGGAGTATAATCTGTATTAAATTTCTGCATTTCTGAAAGCTTTGACACGATTAACTCTTGTTCAAATACTATTCTGGTAATGGTATCTGAAGCTGTAGCCAGCTGTGCGTGGCTGTGGCTGTTGAAATCATTCTGGATTGTCAGGTTACCCACAATATCTTGTGTCATCCATCAGCTTCCCAAACAGCTTCCTGAAGCAGCTCATCCTGTAGCCTTGTAAGAGTGAATGCTGGCACAGGAGCGGTAGAAGCACGCCCCTGGGAAGAGGGGAGAGGGCTTTAACAGAGTAGATTTAGATTTAGGTTTAGATCAGCTGTTGCTGCTGGGGACAGCAAATACCAAAACAGTTGTGGTGTTGAATAATTGGCAATCTGCTTGTGCAACACCAAGGTATCGCTAACTGCTGACACATGGCTTTCTGTATCACTTTTTGTCATAAAGTTCAAATGATAGAGCGAACTTTTCATTATGTCTTGTGGCACTTGTGGCATATGGAACCACTTCTGTGTTTGAGGTCTGAATTTTTTTGGACAAGGGAGTTTTAGCATGGTTTATGCATTATTGCTTAGTGGAATGTGATTTGTGGTCTTTGGGAAGTTTACTTCTTTAAATGTTTTTACAGCATAGCTCAAAATAACATTTCAATCAAGCAAATAAATACCAGTGAAATGGCCACTTGAAATACCTGTTTTAGATATTGGTTAGAGAATAGTAAGAGCTTTTGATTTTGTTCACGGCCTGAATTTGTAGGAGAAAATTACGAACTCTCTAATTCCTGTTTTTTTCTCTGTATCTTCCTTAAATGGAGTTTAACCTATAGTGTTTTAGTTACTAGTTATTACGGAAGAGAGAAGAAAACAGAACGGGAATATTTAATATATCAGCTATTTCTGGGAGCACAGAAAATACTACCTTTGGTTCTGTAACTCATCCCGTTTGGTTTGGGTTTTTTTTGTTTGGTGGTAGGTTTTTCTTTTTATTAGTACACTTTCATACATCTATTTACCAACTGACAGCTTTGGCTACTAGACCTGCATGTTGGGCTAAATGAGGCCAGAACTGTGTACACTGTGGTGACTGATAGTGGAAAAAATAGCCTTTGAAAAAAAAAATTGGTGTTTTGACCATGTTAATATAGAAGTCACAAGTAAGAACTGGCTTCAAATGTTCACAAAAAACTGAAATACTTGTGTGCATCAGTAGGTATACTTAGATGCACTTTTTTTTCACAAGTATCATTGGGAATATTTTTAACATGGACTGAAGTCGGCAGCCACTAAAAAAGCTACCACAGCTTGATTTCTTCCTTAACTCAAACCACAACTGCAGTCTGTAAAGTTGTTTGGTGTGCCTTGAGAGCTGTAATCTTGCCTGGAATGCGCCGAGTTAGACTTTGATCACAGTAACAGTCGCTAACGTTGGCAAGAGCGGAGTAGAGTCAATGCGCTCTGTTCTCAGCTGCTGTAAAACTTGAACTTTCAAGGATCTCTGGCTCCCTGGGGCGTTACAGTTTATTGTTAGAGGAGAAACATAAAGGAGCTTCCCTTTCGCTGCTGCCAAGAACATATGGTGGGATTTTTTTTTTCTTTAGTAGCACATATTCCTCAGTGTTGCTTCTGAATAATCCATAGTCTTGTAAAGAAGCGTTTACATCTCAGGAGAATATAAAATCAATTATGCAACTGTTTCCAATATGGTTTTTTTTTAGCTTAGCATTACAGAACAAGCATGTAATCTCTCCTGTAAAGGCAAGGATGTTGTCTAAAAATGTTAGTTACTTTCTCTTTTACAGCCTATGCAGTAAAAGGTGTAGAAATCAACTTACTAGAATCCTGTGAAATGTTGTAGAAGTTATACTTGATTAGTCTTTGAGTCATTGCATTGCCCTGTTATTTAACGTGTTTCAGAGATGTGCATCAGTCCGATTTCTGTACTCTACTGAGCAAATAACTAACAAGGTTTTGATACAATATTGCTCTGAATTGTTATGCTGGGTCTTATACTTAATCGTAAAATCTGTACCACGGAACTCTGATTCTTCGGATGAAGCAGAGCTATAGAGGATATTCGCACCCATAAAGCAGCTCATGAATTTAACTAACAAGTACCTAAGAAATAAATAACAAGTAAAAATAGCAAAATGTTTCTACAGTTTTGCATCCACCATCCCTACCAACCACTGCCATAAGCTTTTTGCATTTCTCCAATCCATAACACCTCCAGTGCTGCTCTGGAGCTCTGTGAGTTACGAGACCACGAGCAGCAGGCTCTGGACATGTGTCTGCTCACTGGCCTTTTCACAGGCTTATCCTGACAGATGATGGTTGAGTTCACACTCAA
>NW_010188668.1:42091-50438 GCF_000695765.1 Mesitornis unicolor
CTTTCCCTCAGGCAGAAAAGAAACTGATTTGGTGCTCTTTTTTTTTGTTTTTAAACCATTAGTTTTGGGAGAAAAAATTAGAAGAACTTATGATTGTTAAAAATCCTAATATTTTACTAGTACAGCTGATGTTAGTGGACTAAAACTAATCAGAAAATTGATGTTGCATGCTGAAATTACGTTAATTGAGTGTGCAACAATGTTGTTCCATTTATTTTAGGAAGAAAATCTTAGAGGAAAAAATATTTTAAAAATCTAATTAATTGAAGTGTTGCAAAGCTCCCTAACATTTGGGATTTTCTTCTTTTATAATTCCACTTTTTGATCACAGAAGTTGCCATTGTGATAATCTAGCTTGACTTTTGCTTAACATAGGCCATAGAACTTTAAATTTAGGTCTTCTTAGAGAGAGAAAATCTCGCTAACTTTGGAAAGGTTTTTTGGGTGCTCTGATCCCAGCATTTTTCTCAACTTTAAGCTATTTCTTTACCTGTATTTCTAGCAAAGTAATACTCCTGGGATAGCATCCATTCTTAATCATGGATTGAATTGACATGGGGCACACTGTAAAGTTTTTCTTTCCACCAGCTGCAGAAACACTGATTAAAATTACTGGTGCACAAGTTTATCAGCCAGCAGGTGCAGCCCAATTCAGTTTAAAAGTTGTAGTCTCAGTTTCAATGATAATTGAAATAATGCTGATAATTGTCATGGTGACAAAACGAGCAGGACTGTGAAGAGTGGACCTTATGAACCTTAACTTCCTAAGGATTTGGATGATGTGCAGGCTTTTGTTGCATGTAAGGAAGTTATAGTTAGGAACAAGGCTTTTCTTGCAGTTGAAATATTCATAATGTCTCTTGTTGATGTGAATTCTGTGGTGTTCCTGCTCAGGAAGTAGCTTCTGCCTCTGTGGAATACTGCTTTTGTCAGGCTCCTCGTTTCTGTCTGGCTGCTTATCTTCTGATAAAAGCCTGCAGGAACTCAAGATTTCACCACCACCAAAACAGGCTTGAAATGCTGTTGAAAGATTAAAAACACTTGTGAAGGAAGGAAGGAGGAGGAAGAGGATCTTTTCAGACAGCGTGATGCATAGATTCAATTTGCATGTAAAAAACCTGCTAAAGAAAATTACTTCTAAGGAAGAAAAATGCTATTACACTTTGAACTTTAAGAGAGACCTTTTAAAACATTGTATTTAGTTCAGTAATGAGCAATTACTTAAGCAAAACAAAAAAAAGCCTCAAAAGGTGGTGGGGAAAACAGATATTAAGTGTATCCTCTCTGAATATAATCTTAAAGCTATAGTAACTTCTATTGCTAATTTGGCTGGAAAAGTTGCATTTTTTATTGTCATTTCAACTGTCCCCCATCTCTGCTACAGGGTTTAATGTACGGGAGCTGTATAGTGAGGCCACAAGCACTTGGTTTGTTGGGAGGAGTTACTGCATGCTCATGGACCAACTCAACTGAGCAGATGCAGCACATGTGGCAGGGCCCCTGATCCCAGGGTTGGGCACATGGACCAAAGACCAGGACTAAAAGAGTTGTTTCTCCTTCTGTTTCAGTTAAAGCTTGTTTAATCTCTGTCCCGGTGCAGCTAGCATGAGTTTCTACACAGTGACACAACCTAAAAATGGAGAAAAGAAGAAAGCCCCAGTCTCAGCATAGTTTGCCAGATAATAGACAGGGAATCCTCCTTAGAGGAAAGTAGCATGGGCCTGAACTTTCCACTGAGAGGATGCCCCGAACTCGAGCTTCCAGGCAGATGAACTTTTGTAACCACTAGCAAGTTAATCAGTAATAAATATTTCTTCTTAGAAAGAAATAATCATGCAGTACCAGGTGGCTGTTTGTCCCGTCAGGTCTTCAGTGCATTAGATGGGGACTGAGATACTTGGCTGGATTGGGTTCCCCAAACAAGATAAGCAGACAGATCCCTGTTGCTATAACCCAAGATGTTTGGGCATGAGCCAAGCCATGAGCTCCTTGGCACTGTCAGACTTCAGCACTTTTAGGTGTGTGCAAAGGCCCAGCTTTTGGTGCCGGATGAACTTTATAGGTGTTTCCTTTAGATCTTAGATTTAAATGGCTCTAGGCTTTAATAACAGCTATATATAGGAATGAGTTTTAGATTGGGGCAGATGATAATTGCCTGAACATTTTTGGACCTATTCCATGAAGCTTTTAACTTGTTTATAATGTATTTTTTTGCATTACAAACCATAAACTTAATGTGCTTTCTTGTTTATATGACAATAATGTTCAATTCTGTTTCAGAGTTTTTGTTTTACCACTTCAGATATTTGACCTGCTATGACTTTCAGCTCAGAAATATGCTCCTGTGATCTTTTCATCTTGTGAAGTTAGTCTAATTCTCTCTTCTCTGCAGTTTTTAGCTGTTAGTAAGTCTTGTTTGAACAGTGTCTCAAGTTATGAATTGTCTTCCCCATTTTAAATTAAATGTGAAGAGTACGACTTTCTATCCTTTATTTGAAGATGTGTATTTAACATTAATTTCATATTAATATTGACATGTAATTATATTTTAGTTTTCTTTAATACTCAGTTGAAAACAACGTCAGTTGACACAGCTTAATTGGTGCTTATTATTAAAGCAATGTGTGGAATTTTATGGCTATTGCAGCCTTGTTAATTAGACACAATCCAGTATTAACTTTACTTTTCCAGAATCCCTATGTACCATCCATTGAATTTTCACTCCTACAAATGCAAGAGTAGATTTTCAGTGGGGAGGAAGTTTCTCTTTGTCTTGGTTGGTCTTACTAGAGGACTCTCTAGTACAAGAAATCAAGGATAAAAAGGTTGAATGAATGGAATTTAAAATGAGGACAACTACTGACCTAGAAATGTTAAAATATTAGTTGCCATAAACTGAATTGTAGGTTAGAAATTCAGTTTTGAGAACAGAACTTTTCTGGTGTTTTTAATATATTCTCATTATTTTAGCAGTATTAACCAGAAAACAAAGAAATAGTGCAACCATTAGGAATAGTAAAAGTAAAGCTTATGGTAACAAAAGTTTAAAAAGGCTTTAGGAAAAAACCTCTTTCAATATTCTCTTCATCCCTGTACTGTTAACCAAATCTTAAATTGGGTATTGTTCAAAGTCTTATTAGTGGTTTCATAGTCATTAGGCTAGGAGTTTTTTTCAGAGCAAAATTATACAGTTTCACAGCTTCCTATTAATGGAGTGCATCAAAGCCAGAGTAAATTCCTAATCTCAACAAGTTTTTCAGTATCATTTTTTTAACTATTTCTAAGTAAGTAGTAACTGTATTGCAGATTCCAGGAAGACTGAGAGTCTTGTCTGTTTTGGTAGCAACAGCTTGCTATTGTAAAACATAATGTAGTGTCTTGCCTTTTTTTGACCTTTCTAGTCAGTAAAGCTCTTAAATTTCTGCCCCACACCAGGTTCAGATATTACAGGTTCCTCCTGTGGACTGCAAGGACTTCTGGGAGCAGTGTTTTATCAGTTGTATTATCTGAATGTAAAATGTCTTGTTTTAAATCACTTCTTCAACTGAAGAATTTGAAAACAAAAATCAGTAGTACACGTAAAATATAATAGCCATTAAACTCTTGTAAGCTTTTCTGACTTGGAGAAATATTGTCATTGCTAAATTTATCTATCTTCATATAGTTACATTTTTTGGGCTGGAGATTTTCTGGCTCTGTCTTCTTTTATGTAGAGCTGCTGAGATTTAGGAGTGGATCAGAATTCTTGAAAATCACAAGCTAATTAAAAAAAAAACAAAACAAAACAGCACAAAAATCTGACAAACCTGTGGAAACTATTCTCTGGACAGGTCATGGGACTTGATAACACTCTATGCTTATCTCTCAGCTCTACAGTTTCTACTGTACTCAGTGCTTGTTCTTCATGAAGAATTCCTACCTCTGTCTTTGTTCTTTAGGAAGAGCAATATGGGAGCGGAAAGAACCAATTTGTTGTCCTGATCTTGATAGGAAAAGGAAAAATAAAGAACAGGAAAGAAGATGAATTGCTTTGAAAAATAATAAAGGGAAAAGAAATGGTTTTGATTGGCACTTATGCATTGATTAAAAAGAGTTTTTTTGGTTTTTTTTTTTCAGAGAAGCTATCTAATGCTCAATATTTGAAGTCTACTAGAATCATTCCACTGAATGCATAATGTGGGACATACCTTAAAAAACTGCAATTTCTATTCTGCTTGCATAACTCTAATGTATTCACAAGCAGCTGGCAGCTCTGCGAGTAGATAAGTGGGATATCATTGATGAGTAGATAAGTTTTCTAGTGGTGCTCTACAGGGATTGGTTCTAAGAACTGTGCTGTTAAACAGCTTCTATCAGTGACATGGAAGACAACATAAAAATATACCCCAAAACCTACAAGCAGTGTAAAAAGATCAAGAGGTAGTAAAACAAGACACCAACACGGGATAGTCTGGATTGCCCCTTAAATTAGCTTAAGGCAAAGAAGTATTTTTCTGAGGCCAAGTAAAAGCTGTGTACTTAGCACAAAAAAATAAACTTTATTTCCTGACAGAAGGTGAAGGGTTCTCTGAAAGACTGAAGATGATACGGGCCATTTTTATACGTGCTGAGAGGAGAAAGTAATGGTGGATAGTGAGCTGAAGGTGAGCTCCTGGTTTGATATCATGGCAAGATGAACTGGTGAAATCTGTTCTGTGTTCACATTATCATTAAGTAGGACTAGAAGGGTTGCCTTTTTATTTAGCACTAATGTATTTTGTAAACTGTATGAATATGTTACTTCCTGTCTCTGTAGCTATAGACAGGATTGACTGAAATTCTGATTTGTTCTGATTTACTTCAGGAGTTAAAAAATTGTTAAGTTTGAATGTTTGGGGTTTTTTTGGTGAATATGTTCTGATCCAAAGAAAACTTGAACTTGATTAGTCCTGTGGCTTGTGTGGGACAGAAGATCAAAACTAAATCATCACAATGGTCCTTTCTGGTCTTAATATATATACTGTAACTTTGTCAGTTGCAGCTGAGAGTCATTTTTAATACTTCTGTGGTCTTTCTTCTAATAGTAACAAATTGAATGGTTTAACATAGTCCCACTGCTTCCACGGATACTAAAGGGATCCTGAGTGTTAATGGCAGTACTGCCACTGGCCTGCTATTTTAGAAGAATAGGTGAAAAACTTAGGAAGTTGCATACCTCACCACGGTAAGCTTCCCTTTTCCTTTGCTTTCCTTTTATGTTAGACATGGAACAGTAAAGGAACTCTGGGTCCTGTTACAGTAGTTACTTGATTCATTTGAAATCCCAGAGTAGCACAACCAAGCTTTCCCAAATTATCAAGGACCTGTTCCTTACAGCTTTTGTAGCTGTAGGCAAAACTGATCACTCTCTGTTCCCAACTATTCCTTCCAAGAGATGATACTTAAATCCATTTCCTCCACTTTCCAACCGTCTGTCTCTTGAATGAGTCAGTTAACTTGTGTTCATATTACGAAGTTCACTGGGTGTGAATAACCTCTAGCTTATCTGGTGATAAACTTCAATTTTGTACCATGTCTTTGCCTATTTTCATTGTTCTTTTGTCTTCTCATTCAAATTCAACGCGTTCTTGATTATTATCTGTGTGATTTGATCAGTTAAAGGACAGTATAATAAATACTGGACATCTTTGCCGTTGCCTTTTTAGGTATGTTACTTCAAGTTTAAGTGGGCTAAGTATGTTCTTTTTTAATGTTTATGTAGTCGTCATCGTCCTCGCTGTCTTCACCACCATCCTCATCGCAGCCTCAGGTTAGCCACAGCAGAACGAAGGCTTCACCATTGTGTCACTCTGCATCCCTCTCCTGGGCCAAACGTAATCATGTAGGTCCTGCAAAGGCTACCAGTCCGTCAATCCGTCTTCGTCGTTGGCGGCCCTTGATACGCCTTCCATCTGTTGGGCTTCATTCTGTTGTAAGTGTAGTCCATCTTCAGTCTTTTCCTACTCTGACATGACTGGCCTTCTGCCATGTAGCTTCGGTCTTCAAGGCATCATTTTTTGTTGGGATCTTTTCTCAGCCATTCTTAGGATTTCTTTCTTCCTTATTTTTTTTTTTCTTCTTTTCCCCCATGTCGGACAGCAAAAGTACATCGCTCCATGCTTTGCTGTCCAGGTATTTTTGATTCAATACACGTGCCAAATCATTTTCAAAGCATAAAAGAAGTTTGCTCTTCATGAAGTGGCTTTTTTTTATTTTTGCCATAGGCTCCACATCCAGCCTCTTCTTTTCACCTCATCTTCATGATCTTTCATTTGGATGTGCTAAACAAAGGAGCTTCTAATTCTTTGTCTCATGACATTATTTCTTCTCTGTTTGAGACCTGGTTTATGTTCTCATATCCTAAACCTAGTCTCCTTTCATTCGAAGTCTTGCTTAATGGTCCCTGGGTATTTCAGTAAAGATGAAATGTTTCCTGTAATCCCAAGGGGCTGGCTTATGTTCTCGCTTGACATCTGTTTCTTTATCCAGTCTGTAGACATACATTCTAGTTGAAGGTGAAGACATTCTAATAAGAAAAGCTTGTCATCAAATACCGTACTTATACTTTTTTTCCTTCTTTACTCACAGGGCACAAATGTATCTTGGAAAAATAGGAAAAAAGCCTACATGTACAGAATAGCCAATATTTCTAAACTGTCCATCAGAAACACTAAACTGAAAGAGTGGTTTAGTGGTATTTCTTCCTGCTTTTAAGGAGTGATCAAACTTTTAGTACGCATGAAAAAACAGTCTTGTTATATAGAAGTCAATGGCCTTAAATGCAAAACTGGGACAGTGATTTTGTTTTTATCATTCTTTGGCAATGACCACACTTCACCTGTTTTACTAGAAACTCTTTTTTGAGGTATGTGGATTTTTTACTGAGGTGAAATAACTATTCTGACTGTGGCCCAAATAATACCCTTTTTCGTACAGATCTGTCTTCTCAGATGTTGAAGTCCTTCTTAATGTTTTATTATTAAAAATTAGTGTCCAAATGCTTCCATTCCTTTATAGCTTTTCTATTTTTACCCTGCAAGTTTCTCAAGATGAGACCCTTCCGCAGACTCCTTTCTCTTTATGTGAATAATAATTGCTATTATTAAGTATCGAGCTCTCCTGTAATCTTCAGAACTATGGAAGATTCTTGATGTTGTCATTTGGAGCTAGCTAAATACTTTGGCATTTGAGGAGGCATGGAGCTTAGCACCGAGTTAAGTTCTCCCCAACTCGTGCTTCTTTCCCCCATTTAATATTTATGCCATTAACACTGGCAAACCTCTGACACTTTTACCTGGGGATTTTTTGTTTGTTTGTTTAGCAAAATTTGGAAAATTCTATGCCATATTTCTGTAATTTGAAACTGAGATCTGGTATGAATTTGACCTGTATAAGCTTGTTGTTAACAAAAACTTGTTGAGGAAGACTTGAACCTGAGTGTGCCTGCCTAGAACAAAAATATTAATCGACTGTGAATTTACTTCAACACTAGATAAACCAAGGCTTATCCAAGGAAGGACATTACAGCATAATTTGTTGTGACTGTACTAGAAAAATCACTGTTGACAAGCTGAGAGTTTCATTTGCTTCAGAAAATTTCTAAAAAGAACTCCTCTTTCATAAGCAGTGACCATTTGCTTTGAAAAAGTTCAAAAAATAAGTGGCCTTCAATACAAGTGTATCTGGCAAAACAGAAGCTTGCCACTTAAAATAGTTTTAAAATATTACTCACCAACTCCCCTGAGATCCTGACTGTCTCCATCTGACAGAATAAAATTGTAAGTCCAATATGCAAAGATTTATCACAGAATACAATACAGTCTGGTATTTATTGATAACTAAAATGTTGTTCTTGTCTTTACACCTTTGTATAACATCAATTTCCTATAAGATTCAAGAACACACAAGCTATATGTAAATTAGTTTAATAGGCAAAAAAACCCCAAAACAGGCCGCATTTTGGGCATTAAAGCTATATTGACAATAAAAGCTACCTTGTCCTTCAAGTTTTGTCTTGTCAATGCCCATCAACAAGTAGTATTAGTATAGCGCTGGTCAGTCTGCTAGGTATACAAAGAGGCCGAATTGGTCTCAGTGCTCTATGAAAATGTTCTAGTACTGCTTTTATTAGGAAATCTAGGCACTTAAATTTAAGGGAAGGACAGAAAGATGCTGTATATTCTGTTTAAAATACAGTTGAATTTTCTTGTAGTTCTGAGTACATTTCTACTACTTAAACATTGACAGAGTGAAAATAGGTTGTTTCAAAATGAAGACCGAAAGTCTTAATGATGGGAGACTGTATTTAGAGTTCTTGAATAAAACCACT
>NW_010188668.1:50469-65196 GCF_000695765.1 Mesitornis unicolor
CCTACTTGAAAACTTTCATTGACCTTTTTTTAGAGTAGGTCTCCAGATGAGCTAACAACAGATAACAAAAAAAAAATTAAAACCTGTCCTGAAATGTTCTATGCAAACCCTGATAAATTGCAAATGTGGCAAACTATAGGTAACAACATGCTTCATTAGTAATGTTGACTTTTCCTCAGTCCATGTGATGATCTCTTATTCTTCCAGCTCATCTGTTCTTTTAGTTTAGTGCTTCTGCTTGCCTTAGGATCATTTTGCTGCCTTTCATATGTGAAGCTAATCTCCTAATTCTTTTTTCTTTCCTACGCTTCTCAGGTTGGAGAAAACACTCTCTTTTTCTCTCATTTATTTCTTGTGTCAGACTAAAGTTCCTAAAGAAAATAAAAGAAAAGCAAGAATTAGCTATTTAGAGCAGCATACTGCTGAATAATCCCTCTGGCTTATGGATCTAAAGGGAGATTTGTGTTTGTATCAACAT
This sequence comes from Mesitornis unicolor, assembly GCF_000695765.1. Classification (NCBI taxonomy): domain Eukaryota; kingdom Metazoa; phylum Chordata; class Aves; order Mesitornithiformes; family Mesitornithidae; genus Mesitornis; species Mesitornis unicolor. The sequence goes on from NW_010188668.1 coordinate 50,948, forward strand.
TCTGTGTCCAGACACTCTCGTCATTGATAGAGGCCATCTCTGCTTGACATCCTCCCATTCAAGATCTGATGCCACTGTCCTGTAGCTGGGAACTGTACTTCACCTGGCACTTGCTTATTCTAGCTGTAGTGAGGGACATAGGGTTAATAAGCTTGAGACAGCTTGTCTACTGTGGCAGCATGGTAGAAAAATGCAGAAGGCAGTGCTTAGCAAAGGAATTTCTTGTCCATTTTTGGGCTGACACTCAAGACCAATCCCTCAACACCTTTCTTATAGATTTTTTTTCCATTATTCTGAACAAGGGATACCTTGCTCTAAATTAAGCTCTGTATGGTCAACTGTGAAACTCCAGAGCATTTCGAATACCGCAAGTATTCACTGCAGTGCATTGAGCATGAATAGATACGTTCCTGTTCTGCGAGAATGAGACAGAAATGATCTTGCTGAAACTTGTGATCATCATTCCAGTGGTCATTGTTTTAATTGCAGAATTTCAATCAGTATTCAAATACCTTTCTCAGGCCTACACAGTACATTTGCCCAAGCACGTTCCAAGCTTCAAAATGGGAATTACAGACGCCTAATCTACCCAAGAGCAATTGCATCACTTTTTCCCCTTGACTTCAAAATTTATTGAATCCAAACCATACCCAACATTCTGTCGTATTTCTAAATATGTTCTTCTTTGGCTTCTTGTAACTCCTTGTGAGTGAAATTGTATAGTTAAAACCCTAAGGTTTTTTCTTCTCTTAGACTTCAGTCACTTTTAGCATTATCTTTCAATTGGATTCACCTGAAAATTTGTATTCTTCAAGGTTCTGCAAAGTTATATTTTCCTTATCAGTCTTTATCACTCTTTCTTCCAGAACCTGACACTCTTGATGCCTATTTCTTAACACCAGTGGTGTTTTTCACTTTCACAATCACTACCTGTAATGTAAAGCATTCTACTAAACTGGTTTTTGAGACTTCTTGCTTCACTCCTTTCTCTCAAGAGCAACTGTAAGGAAATAATAACCTGTAGTTGGAAATCTGTTATGTAACATTGAACATGTTTTTATAATGTGATATTTCATAAAGAAATTCCAAGCAGGTTGCAGTGAGGACTTGTTCAGTGTGTTTGTGAGAGCAAGATAATTTCCGCCCCCCCCCCGCCAAATTGTGTGTTTGACCCAGAAATGGAGTTTTGGTGGAAAGAAACCCACTGCACATCAAATTTCGGTTTTGTTCTAAGTTAGCAACATTTGAAGATTAAAAGATTTCAAATGCATGAAAACTGAATGCTGGCTTAGTTTGGGATAATGGCCTAAGTGCATTATCTGTGTAGGTGATGAAATACACTTTATTAGACCAGCTGGTATGATTGGGTGAACAGTGGTATAGGGGTTCACCACTGAATTTCTAGAGGTTAATGCAACAAGAAGGAAGAAGACTGTTGTAGTTCATGAGGAGAGGACAGCATGCAGTCCTGAAAGGTAAAATCAAGGAATTTCTCAGTACAAATCTTGTGGTAGGGAGTAGGAAGGGTTATCATCTGTATAGTCAAAACTTTGGGAAGTGACATTTTAAAAATTACTGATTGGAAATCTGCTAGTGAAGGATAGCAAGAAATGTAGAGGTGCTGTTTCAATAACATGAACTAATGGATATGAACCCGAGACAGATCAATTAAGATTGACTTCTCACAACAGTCAGGAATTGTTTGTGATTTAATTTCTCAGAACCATCACTTTGAGCACTAAACTTTTTGCATGTTTCCTTTTCAAATCAGTTTCAAATCTACTGGCTGTTATTTTTTAGGGTTTTTTTAATTATTTTTATGCTTTCAACCTTAGTATAAGCTTCTGTAAGCTACCCAAGACACTGGGATTTGTCATCTTTCTGTCTTTTCTGGATGGGAAAGAAATACAATTTTTTTTTCCCTGAGTGCTCTTCAGAAGACTTGAAAAATGAGTTGTAAATCCTATAGGTTAGATCTAAATCCTGATTAGACAACCATCTTATTTAGACTCCTGTGTCTTTCTCCTTCCTTGGGGTTCATACCTGTGATCATCCGAATCTGCTATATCCTTTTGCACAGACTGGGCTTCTAAGTGAAAAAATCTGAAGGAACAGCTCATGCCAGCACTCATGTTCATGTTACGGTGGTCTTTGGCACGAAGAGTAATGAAAAGAAAATCCACTGGGTTTCTTATGAAAATGCTACCTGTTGATGGACATGCAGGCAAACTTCTTAAAGCTCTGTTCTCTTGTTCTTTTAAGCATTCACACAGTGTTTATTAGAAGCTGAAAACTTGCCCAAAGGTGTAGCTTTTCAAGGAGACCACAAAAGACATCTCCTATGAGCCTGCATTACCTTTTCTTTCTATTCCTTTGAAATTTAAAATCTTCTGGTTGAAGCGTTAGGATTTCTAGAGGTTCCCAGTGAAACAGAAATTGGCCTGAATAGGCTTCTTGTGTGCAATGAGTGCCTTCTTTGCCCTTAAGGAGAGGTGGGGAGATTTTGAATGAGATTCAACACATAGAGAAAGTTTAATCCAATTACTTCTTTGCCTTAGTCATAAGCAACCAATTTTTATAATACAAAGTTTTAGGTCATCTTGACTATTCAGACCCTATTGTTTCTCTGTGCAAATTATTATGCACAGATTATGCAAATAATTACCTGTCAAAAATGACTGAAATACTAATTTTTCAATAAAAGTAATAGATATTCCTAGTGGTAAATTTACTAGTAGCTACATTAGATTAAAACAAATCCCAAAGGAAGGAGACTGTCCACATTAGAGCATGTGGTAGAAACTTTAATAATGGCGTGGAACTTTAATATTTTCTATGAGGCCAGGGAATTAAAAATGCAGTAACATTTCTCATGGGTTGTGGCAGCAATGGAAGTTAATGGAAGCAAATTATTTAGATTAGGCATGTACAAAAACTCAGCAGGATTCTATAGGAGCAGCACTGTCTTCAAGTAAACTCTATGAAAAGTGTGTTTTTTGATAGATTCCCTATCCATCTTCTGACTGTCTGTAGGCTCAGCATCCCAAGTGTCCCTCTGTGGAAAAGGTGTTTATTAGAAGCTGACAAAGAACACAACCCTCAAAGTGGTCAACAGGACAAATGTGCTTTAAATGTAATCAGAACCAAATCCTGTACATGTCAAAGTCCTTTGAAATAGTGATGCCTCGAGCTCTTCTAGTTAATGTCAATCTGAGCCCAGGTAGCACATGTTTGGATGCAGGCTTTTAAATGCTAAGCCCTTTCCTTCCTAGAATGAGACTGGCCATAGTCTGTCCCCTAATCCTGAAACTCCTTAAGCCCCAATTTCCCAGTTGGGCAGTTTAATTGGTAAGTGAGCAGCCAGGAAGTCATATGTCTACACAAGGGTTATGTGACAGTGTGGGATTTGGCAAGGCCTCTCAGCATTGGCTGCATGCACACCTCTGTAGCACCACAATTTAGACACCTCTAAACTGTTGGTTGATCAGTGGCACCTTCCTGTCACTCCCATTGATTGGCAGCTGCTGTCATGGGTGGTTTTCAGCAAGTTACGGAAACCTGGGGTCCTTGGAAGTTTGCAGCTGTGATTGCCAAACTCTAGAGGCTGCCTTTTTAATTATTATTATTGAGTTTTTTCCTCCTGAGCCCTGGCTCTATTTGGCCTTGTGTAAAGCACAGTTCTCAAGGGCAATAACTTACACCATAGGGGAAAAAGACCCCTTGGAGTTTTGGTGCAAAGGTGGTCTTGTCCCTTTGATAGCCACCTCATCTTCAGCGGTAGAAAGGTACTTTTTCCCATTCTAGGCCCTCTGAAACAAAGATGAAACAGGGTATTTGCATCTTTCATGCTTTAGCTGGTCATGGAGATGAATCTTAAAGGTGGGTTAGGGGAGGTCGTGTGGGGTTTTTTGTTCTTTTTCAGTTTTGAGCTTGCTAGGTAGAGTTTTTGTAAGCTGTTGGGAGTTCCTCTAATGCTGTGTTCTTTTGTGGTGTTGATGTATCGAAGGACTTGCGATGACTTCTTGTTCCTTTTTTAATTCTCCTAGTTGTTTGCTACATTTCTTCAATGTAGGTCATCTTTTAAACTCTTTTTTTTTTTTTTTTCCATGACCATCAGGAAATAGGAAACTTTTAACCCGATCTTGAAAACAGGATGCGACTGTAAGGTTCTGCAGCTCATTCGACACTGTTTCTGGCAAAATTTTAGATTTTTTTTGGGGGGCTTCAAAAATTCACATAAGGTTAATAGTAATTACAAGATGGAAGAAAACTGCATGATACATATTTTCACAGAAGTCAGATTCTTGATAGTTTAAGAAAAACTGAGGTGCGTTTTCCCCTTCCTTCAGACAGTATCTGCTTGAATTGTGGACTGGAGAGACTGATGAGGAGACAAGACCATCAGTTGCTATTGAACACAACAGTGGTGGTGTACCTTTTTTTTGGCTCAGGAGTTTAAAAGCCACTGCTTAGTGTATGCTGGAAGCGTGTGATGGCAGAGTACCTCGCCGTGCATTCCCCATTTTCTTCTGAAAAACTCTGCGGCCAGCTAAAGCAAGCAAAAGCTATCAGGCCAGATAGCTCTTTACCAACTACAACCATTTTTTTATGTCATGTAACTTCAAGTCATCACTGCACCTCAGTCCTTTCATGGTATGTGGTGATGGTGCCTATGATGCCACTTTGAAATTTTGGAAGTGTCTGAGAGCCAGAGCTCTGGGCACATCTGGTTATTCAACATCTGGTTGTTCCTTCCCAGCTAAGATGTGTGAATTGTACCCTGGGAGTATCGGATTGAGGAGGGAACAGGTTAACTGTACTATACATGGCTTAGGATGAGAAATTATTTTGACCAAGGAAATATTTTCATTTTTAAAATACTGCTGGTTCAGTGTTCAGCCCTGCATCGGGCTGTATGGGAGATGGGTTAGTGTAAGAGTTGCTATTTATATGGATATCTGTTTTTAACATTGATGTATTTGAGTTTATACCAGTAATAATTCAGTAACGAAAACGAAAGCTTTTATCTAAATCTATAATTGGAAATACTTCCAGATACTTTACTGAAAGGATTCTGTGCATTTGCAGAGAGCTGCTTTGTATCCCAGAATGTTCTGCAGTGTGATTTCTGCCGTTCTGCATAGATCCAGAGTGTGCTTCTCATTTGTGGTTTCACCTGGCCAGGTGTTTTGCGTATTATGACGACGTGTTCTCATTAATCATACTGTGATAAGAGTGTTAGTGAACACAATTTCTTTTTGTTTTGTTTTGTCTTTCAGGCACCAAGTATAGATGAGAAAGTAGATCTTCACTTTATTGCACTAGTTAATGTAGGTGGTCATCTCTATGAACTGGGTAAGGACACTTTTTATCTGCTCTCTCCATTTGTTTGAGAGAAATACAAGTAGTAATGGTGTTAGCTATCAAAGTTTGAAAGAGATTACCTGATTTAATGTAGCTCTTGCGTTCTTTTAAACTGCATCATAGGGTCTGGGGAGTGGAGATGTTCTGTCAAACAGCTGCAGCCTTCTTCCCGTTATTTTTTTGGATTGTCCTTCCCTCAGCTCCCTCCTATAAAGATAAAAAGGTACAGAATACTGGACTGGCTCTAAACTTTCTTTGTCATTTACAAGGACAGGAACCAAGAAAACATTGATAAACAGTCAAAGTTTCTGAGAGGAAAGTACTGTTATGTCCCTGAATTGCTTGTGGAATTAATAAATGCCACTTTAGAAATGTTACCTATATTATTAATTAGTATTTAAACTGAAATTGTGTAGTCAGAATACTAGCAGATACTAATAATACTCTGCGAATCATTTGTTATAGGCTGGTTATTTTTTCTTCTACCTTTTTGTGGTCATTAGACAGTTAACTGTAAACCAGTTGTCTCTGCTTTCTGAATTATAGCTATTTTATCCCTCTCTTCAGATTGTGTAGCACCAAGTTCTGCTCAGATATTCTCCAATGACTCCAATCTTAAACATGTTGCTGGGCAACTAGGTTTTGCTGCAGGCACTTCAGAAAACTAGCAAGTAGATCAGGATTTAAAAACTGCAAGTCATTGGTCTTTCCTAACGTAATTTTTGCAGTATTTTATGGTGAGAACATTTTCATCTTTTGAAAATCAATGTGTAATCAAGCAGTGCCCTTAAGAAGTGACTGCTACTCGTAACCTGGGGCATATAAGAAATGTTTATGTTAATATTAAGGTGATCTAAGGGTTATTATCAGTGGTAAGTCATGAACAATAGGCACAGATTTCTATGATGCTCCGTGTCTGTCAGTGAAATAGATCAAATAGTGAGGCAACTACTGTAGGATGCAATATAAATATTTCATAACTCTAAATTTCAAGGCATGACAGATGGCTCGCTCTTCATCTAGCTGCATGCTGCTATTTCCTTGTTACCTTTTCATTGTTAACTTTTCATTATAATGTTTAGCTGTTTTCCTTAAAAATTATGGAAGATAAAGCCCACTTGAATTTTTTGTTGAAATGTGGAAAAAAAACCACCAAAAAACCCTAAACATTTAGCTCAACTGTATAGTAGAAGGCCAATACTACTATTTTCTTTGTTCTTAAAATAACTTTTCTCTGTACCTGTGGAACAAAGCAAATAAAATACTTAAAAGTAGGAAAATGGGAGAAGGTTTTTCAGTTAATTCACTGGCTTCAGTCACTGTGGCCAACATGTGGGCTTTGGCAGGCAGAAAATTCTAAGGAAACACATGCATATTAAATGGTTATGATACTTTTGCCATAGAAAGCACATTATTTATAGGCACATGAAATTAAAATGTTCTGCCAAGTTGTATGTTTAAAAAAAAAAATAAAATCAAGCTTAGCTTGCAACAGTTCAGGGCATTCATTTCTATTTCTCTGGCTCGTTCTGAGGGTTTTGCATTGTTGTGTCTTCAATCATGGTTGTTAGAATAATGAAAGCCCTCTTGTCATGTAAATCAAAAAGAAGTTTCCTAACTTAGAATCTGTTTTTAATTATGAAAAATGTCGTTTGGAAGATTTGACAACTTTGATGGGATCTTTGAGGAGGGAAAAGTCTTTAAAAGGGAGGACAGACCCAAAAGGGAATTTGGTCTAGCAAATACTTAGGATATCCTGACATATGTTCTCATACTGTTAGCTCTTCACAGATAACCTGAAACATATTTTTATGAATAAAATTATTTTTAAAATGCTGAAAATGATAGCATTTTTCTATTGCAAATGGGAGAAAAAAATTAACTACAGTAACCATTTTTAAATGCTGTGAAAGTACTTAAAGTTATTGGGTTTGTATGCTTATTTATTTTAAATGAACGTAACATTTCAGTTATGCCAGACTCTTCAAACTGGTGGGTTTGGTGTTCTCTGCTGTTTTGGAGTCCCTGATCACAGCTGTCAAAAGACCACAGACGTACTGCTGTCTTGTCTGGGTGAATCCATGAAGCATAGTTGAAATTGTTCTTCTCCACTTGAAAAACTGAACTACTATGCCAGCACTAAAACTATTGCAACTTCTAGCCTTAAAGGTTTCATGTAAAATATTAAAAAAGTATTTTGTTGTTTTGATTGCATTTTTCTAACGTAACAGACTGTACATAATGGTACCTGTTGAAGCAGTCAGCTGTGGAGGAGAGGCCAGGGAATAGCTAGCTGCATGTGTGGTGCTTTAATGAAAAATGAGGTACTGTTTTTATAAGTGAAGAGCAAAAAAATCTGTTCAAGTAATTTTCACTGGAAAAATGAAGCTTTTCTAATTTTGTGTTGTTCAATCCTGCTTTGTGTTTCAACAGATGGACGCAAGCCATTTCCAATAAACCATGGGGAAACTAGTGATGATTCTTTTTTAGAGGTAAGAATAAAAAACCTTCATAAAAGGTGTTCTGCAAAATACTTACATTCCCACAAAATTTATAAATATATTTATACAAAAGTCTTGCAGTTTGTGGTTGGATGAGGAATAGAGCAAGTGAGATGGTCAGACAAAATTAAATTTACTAAGTTTTAAAACAGGTATTTCATGTTGTGACTCTGGATGACAGAATGTCACGGCATGATAACAGGACACATCAGAAGGGTTGGCCATGAGAGAAGGTCAGACTGAGTTTTCTTCTGTGCTGAGATTTTCGTATGCCCCTCCTCCTTTCAAATTCTTCATGAGATGAAGTCTTCAGATTGAAAACTTGGGACAATTTCTCATTGTCTTTCCTTTGTTTAGTTATAGTTTGATAGGTGCCATGCTGGACAGAAATTGATATCCTTTCTGACACTTGCTAATAATCATTCTTCTCCAGTTTCGTGACTTCTTTTGGGTGCTTTTTTGTGTCAGGAGCTGTTTAGTTGAGCAATGAATTGGAAAGACATGCACTGAATTGGGAGGATAAACCGCCATCCCCACAGAATGATGCAAAGTTGAAGCTATAGATCTGACTTTTATGGTATTCAGACTGGATTAGCTTTACAAAAGGAAGAAACCAGAGAAACTAAAAACCAACCAACCAAAACCTCTTATAGTTTAGTAGCATAGACTTAATGTCTGTAAAGTTTGCATACAATTTGTGCTTGTTTAGGCAGGGAGAGAAGCTGGATAAAGCTTCCCTTTTTTCTTATGTGGCTTTTTTCTGTTCCCTGATAACATGTGTTCTCCAGATTGCACCCTAAAGCTAGATGGAGGAATTACTTATAATCTTTCACTTACCCCACACAGCTTAGATTCATCTTGAGACAAAGGAAAAATTTCTGAATATGGCAATACTGGTAAAGGCAAACTTCAGAGATTAATTTAGACAAGCAACAGATCTGTTGCACAAAGTAATATTCAGTCACAGAAATGATTGTTGCTAAGGTTCTGCATAAAACTTTTGCTCTCTTATGCTGCCCATATGAACACTGTAAATAATCTTGAGTAGTGGTAGCTCAAATTAGAAATACAGTTTATGTAGATTTGTCACACTACTTAGTAATCCTTGATGGAAAAATCCATTTTGAGCATAGTTTGTATAAAACATATCTTCATATTTCATTTGTGGGGGTTTTTTTAATAAGTATGATTTATAGTGGTTTTTGTTTTGTGTTTTTTTGTTTTTTACTTTTTTCCCTAGGATGCAATAGAAGTTTGCAAGAAATTCATGGAACGTGACCCAGAAGAATTAAGATTTAATGCAATTGCACTGTCTGCAGCTTAAAAGCCTTTTCCAGTGGGGATAATCTATTGCAATGTATTGTAACAATAAAACTGTTGCCATATGTTAATAGTACAAATTTTGATACTTCCCTAACCTGTTGATTAATTGTAGCATACATGGAATAAACTTTGCATTTGTCCTTGCTATATCTTGATGCTTGTTCCTGAGGAAAGTTTGGGTATTTATTTACACGCATGCATTTTGTGCAAGACTTCTATGTGGTGGGTTTTTCCCCTTCCACCCCTTTAAAAGTTTGGGGAATTACTGTCTGTGGTATTTCATCATAACCATGATGAGTTAATTCAGAGCAGGATTATTATTTGTATCATTCACAGATTAAACTTTGAGTGGAGTATGTGATATGTTAATGGATAAAAACTTGAAATACAAGGCTATCTTTTAATTACAATGATACGAGAATATTTTAAGAACTTTTCCAGGTGATTCAAAAGACAAAAGCATTTTTTTTCAGTGCATTATTTATAAATAAATATATGGAAGAAAAAAAGGCAGAAAAAAAGACTGTTTCTTCTTACTGTTGGAGAGCACTAACATTTTAAAATTATCTTAATCTTTACATTTTTAATAAATCTCAATTTTGTTTCTCAGCTCTTATAATGTTAATAAATTGTCAAAAAAGCTTTAGTTCAACCAGTGTTTGCTATTTGTATATGTGGATTTTTGCCCCGGAAAAGCCACGCTAGTAATTAATGCTAGTTGAAATGGTAGGAGGGAACACACACACACACAGGTGAATACAGCAGTGTGAAGTACCTCACCTAATGGAAATGAATGATAGAGAAGTAATTCCTGTTGTAATGAAGTCTTGTGTAACAAGAACAGACTGTAGATGTTACGATAGCCATGATGGTCATATACTTTTTTTTCCCCTTTAGGAGTATCTATTGTAAGTTTGTCAGGTGGCATTTCTGAATGCTATGTGATACTCTTCCCCTGTGCCGTCCCTCCCACCCCACCCACTGGATCTTAAGGTACCGTTGACCAATTTCTACACTTGGATTAGTAACAGCTTGGTGGGTTTGGGGCTTTTGGGTGGATTTGGGTTTATTTTTTTTTTTTTTTTTTTAGGCTAAGCAATCTTACGCTTTAGGATTCTTGCGAAGGTTGGTTTTGGTTAATGTGCATGTTCTTGACATTCCAGGAAAAAATATTCCTTATTTGTTGCTTTGAAGTGAAATAATTCAGGTTTGCTTCCAGTCAAGATCACTGCCAAAGGAAACTGAAACCTCCACATCCCAGAGGGTGCTCTCGTTGTCTATCAATTGTCACTGCAGGAAAAACGAGAGGGGTTATGCCAGGAGCAGCCTGGCAGAGTTTTCGTTCTGTATAGAAAAGAAAGAGGCCTGGGAGTCTGTCTTATCACTTAAGAACATCTTTTGCACTCTAAAGAAAGAGTCGGGAGTGTTTTTTCTAAAGCATCTCATCTGAGAATCCCCTAACAACACGAGTCTGTTTGCTATAAGTGAGCTGGTTCAAAAAGGGAGTGGAAATTAAAACGCTAATGAGCTGCTATTTTTGAGCACTTCCCCCCCCCCAATAAAATGCAGTATCATTAAGACTTGCTTTATGTTGCCATGCTCATTAGGAAAGTCCAGAAACTTGCTATCAAAGGCTTTAGTAACCAGCTGCATTGTTTTCCTGCTAATATCAGAAAAATCAAAATTTGTCACAGTTTAATTGGGATATTGCATATTTGTGCTAAAGGTGACGCAGAGTATTATATTTAAAGTAAGCCATAGTTAATATAGACAAGATGCTTTTAGGGTAGGGAGGAGGGTGAGGAAAGAGAAGAGCAAGTGCAGTTCAAAGCTCTTAAACTAGTCACTTGTCTGCTTTAGGGAATTATTCACACCATATCTGCTCTTCAATGTTCAGGTGGTTTTAGGTAATACAAGGAGAGGCTCTGTTTTTGTGCAATTATTTATTGCAAAATCACTTCAGAACTGGAGCTTCAATTGAGTATGAGGACTGATTAAGTGAATTCATGGCAAAGGAAATCAAGGTGAGAATAGTAAACCTGTAGCATTTTTTCATAGTCACACTGGTAAAATACATCTTGAATAATAAGTAACACTTAAAAGTATTATTAGCATTTTGGCAACATGATAGTTTTGCTCAGAATTTTTAATCTTCATATCAGTTGTCCTGCAAGGTAAGGTTTCCTTCCATCTGTTTTACTTTCAGTGATAATTTCCAGTTTATTAATATCCTTCTTGGTAAACGCGGCTTTTGGAAAGATTCTCAAAAGTTTGAGGTGCCAAAGGAAGAGCAGTGCACCAGTCTGTGCCGAACTGTATCTGCTCACTGCACGGCCCCTTGCTAGACTGAAATTTTGAAAGCCTGCACTGCAGAAATACTATTTCACCTATCTTGTATGGTGTAATGGCCTTCCAGTGCTTGTAATTTCCTGCTTTGGCATAGATGACCATCTTGAGAAGAAGTAAGGGATGTACAGGATGCTGGAATATCTTTGCCGTTGGCAGAACCTGCATAACTTTGGATACAAGGAGTGTGGTACAAACACTTGGTTGACTTGTGTTGTCCAGCGAGATCCTGATCAGGGGCTGATGAGTCCTGCAGAGCCACACGGTGCTTTTGGCTCAGGGCTGCCCATGCAGAAGTTGCCTTAGTGGTACAATCTGTGCTCATCCTCTCCAGCTCTGTGGGGAAATAATGCTGTATTTCCAAACTTGTGCAGCCCTGCCAGAGCCTTTGCTGCCTTTGTGTGGAGCATGGTTCGGCTACAGGCACAGAGTGCTAGGGACTGCCAGGAAATCCCTCTTCAGCTCCCACAGTCTAGGCTGGTCCAAAGCATCATCTTATGGACATGGGGCATGTAAGAGTGAAGCGGTGAGGCATGCTCAGCGCTTGTATTAATTTTAGCTGAGTGGACCTGGTGTGCTATTAAAGCACTCAGGATTGTTCAAGCTCTTTTTAAGTACATTGGTAAGTTTTCCCATGTTATTACAAGCATTTTATTGAGAAACCATAAGAATGTAATAACCAGTATGATGGCTTTTGCTTTCAATCATGGCTGCATGAGTCAGTTGAGGAAAGAAGGAGAAAGAAGTGTTTTCTGCCGTTGGAATGGAAGTTTTAGAAAATAAACACACTTACCAGCATACATTTAAAAATAAATATGGTCTTTCCTTAGGGGAAGAAGCCTGCCTTGGTAGAAAATATTATTGTATCAAATATTTGTAGAACTCTCTATGAAAAGAATATGACGTAAACTGTGGCTTGACTTATCCCTGGGAGCACACACAGTTACTGAATAGAACAATATTATGCTTGCTACTTTGGACACCAGCAATTAGCAGTATATCTATGTAGTCTTTTTCTGATCTAGGAGTGTAGTGACATCTATGTAGTCTTTTTCTGATCTAGGAGTGTAGTGACTTACCTTGTTAGCATAAAGGAATATTAAACTCTTTTGGTTGTTTGGGCTTTCATAGATAAAATATCTGTGACAGGCGATTTAAAATTCACTTTGAGGAACAGATTTGCATGTTGGAACTTTTTTTACTCAGTGTATAACTTTGACTTGTAAGTTGCTGTGGTCCGTGCAGCTAAAAGGAGGATTTAATCAAATTACTTGATTACTTGAACTATTTGATCTAAAACATTAACCACTTGATTCACAACAGAAGTGATTTGATTTGCCATTAAGTGAAATAAACCAGCCAGAAATAAGAGAGAACTTGGAAAGTGTTTTTTAAACATGACCTCTTTTGAAACCTGTCTCATAGGATTTTATTCTCTACATTTAAACTTTTATAGCATTCATAGTTACTTCGTCCTACTTATGAACAAGCATCATATTTTTATATGAAGTGAAAAGGCAGACCTTAAAAATCTGGGAAAGGCTGCAGTAAAACATTCAGCAATGACAGATAATGCAAACTGCTGTCAGCCAGCAGCAGATACACACGCTTTAGTTAGACTTTTCTTTAGCCTTTGTAGACATAAATGTTAAATAGTGAGATTAGAGGGTTGTTTTCTAATCTTCAGGCTTCCCACTCAAGAAAAGGGCAGATTCTTCATTTGTGTGTGATCTTGTGGCTGATCAGGCTTGGAGCATGAAAAAGGAGTTCATCACTGGCTCTATAGCAAAGGTGTCCCAAATCATACATACCACTGTAAGGAGCTACCTACGTAATTTATGTGTTTGTAACTTCAATAAATGGCAAACATCTCCTGTGGAACTTGCTTCAGCCACCGTCACCCGGTTTTCCTTCCTGTGTGTACCACCAGTAACACAAATTTCCACATACTGCAGACACTGATGGCAATAGCTTCTTGGTATGTTGAATTGATTTCCTAAAATCCTCTTTCCTATTCTAAGAAGGTTGTTTACAGAGCAGAAATAAGATGTGCTCCCAAGTAAACACCTTACGAGAAGCTAATTTGTGTGCCACACAGATTTTAAGTTCTCTTTTCTCAGCAGTCCTTAAAAAATGAAATTGTATGATTTGCCTTGGGCCATGCAAGCAGAAGATGTGTGCAGCAACTTAGGAGCTATGGAAAGAAAGATATTACTAACTGTTCAAGAAGAAAAAGATCACCCTAACTACAATGTTAAAATGAAATAAAGTACTTTAAGAAACAAAACAAAACCCAAAAACATGCTTGAATGCTGTGCATGGAGTCCAGAGAATGGCTCTTTTTCGTGTCATTTCATGAACTTTTCTGCTCTGAAAGTCTCGCGCGGAAAGAGTTTCAAAGCCAGCGTGGGTCTCTCACGTCTTCCTTTGGCAGTGGAAAAGGCTCCTTAACTTCGTCCCCAAACGGGACAAGGCGGCAGGAGAGCCTGGAGTCGTTCCCCCCCGCTCCGGCTCCCGGCGCTGTCGGTGGCTGCCAGGTTGAGGAGGTGAGGGAGTGACCGGGGCCAGGGCTTCCCGCTGCCTCGCCGGAGGGAGGCGGCGGCGGCCCTGAGGGCAGTCCCGGCCGGGCGGCAGGTGGCGGGGGCCGTGGCGGAGGTGGCCGGCCCTGAAAGGTGCAATTGTCCCCAGCTATTCCTGGTATGCGGCGGGGCGGGA
>NW_010188669.1:0-18756 GCF_000695765.1 Mesitornis unicolor
ATATGGCAGCATCCCCATCAGGGCACCCCACTGGGCCAGGTCACCAGCACCCTTACTATCTCTCTTGTTACTCCCCAAAAAATAAACCCCCTTTCCGCCATCCCCTTGGGCCCATGTGTTGCATCATCCCAAAAAAATACACATCCAGCTTCCAGTACCATGATCCCAGAGCAGGGATTTTAGGTCCCGCACACAAACCCCCCAAGTACCCATAATTGGAGGTCAATGCAATGTAGGGAAGGATCTGAGATTTAATGACCCATGCAGGGTCCCATGGCTTGAAACTCCTTAATCACGCATCTCTTGGCCATGGGGAGAGCATCCTTCTCCTCACCATCGTAGTCCAGGAGGAAAGGAGAGCTGCCCCACGGTGTGACACACAGTTGAGCAAGCATGAAGGAAAACCGAATTTGCTGTCGTCACTCACATCACCCCATGTTGTCCTTTCCTCCCCTCCCAAAAGCCCAAGGTTAATCTGTGATGGCCGACTCGTTCTGTCCCCTGTTAATCACCCTGACTCCTCATCCCGGGTGGGGAGCGAGATAAAACCACTCTTCTGCGTCATATTTTAATTACATTGGTATTTGCCAAGAGCAGCATAAAGCCCTAAATCTGCAGCCGTTGGGTGTGATGGAGTCACAGGCTCCTGAGGGCAAAACCCTTTCTGCTCCGCAGGACTTCAGCGTGGACCCCACTGCAAATGGGGGACATGTGGGGAGTGAGCAAGGGCTCTGCGCCCCACGCACACCTCGCTCCTAATTCAGCACGGGTGAGAACACTTTCCAAAGAGTTCTTTCTCTTTTTTGTTGCCCCAAAAAACAAATCGGACTTTGCTCGCTGCCTCAGAGCAGAGAATTCGAGATAAACATGCTGGGTCATGACCCAGCTGCCGTGGGGCAACCTGGAAGCATTTTAGCTGGCCTCACCAATGAACCACAGATGGGTTCGATGTACAGATGTCCCTAAGCCATGGGTTACACCACCCAGCCCCATCCATGTGCTGATGGGGAGTTGGCACCATCCCGACTCCGAGTTCTCCCTATTTCTTGAGCCCTTGGCCATGCTTTGCAATGAGCTTGCTAAGGCAACATCAGCAGTGGGAACTGAAGCACTGAAAGGAAAAAAAGACACCTTGGTGCTTTTCACCATTGCTAAAAACCCTTGGCTTCCCTCCAGAAAGCCCCAAAAACACGTCCTTCCTGCCTCCCTTGTCATATGGTGAATGGGACAATCTCCTGCAGAGCTCCTCTTGTCCTAGCCCATGGACCTCCAGCCTCCAAAAGGTTTTCCCAGGCTTCCTCCACATCCTGCGCTCATGTAGGGCAGGGGACACATCCTAACAGTGCATTGCTGCTGTCTTTTCCCTGTGATGAGCCCCATCCTTAACATTTGGGTGTTGTGTTGGCTCCTTCCATTGTCTCCTTGTATGCAACCAAGATCCTAATGGCCATGATCCACCACATTAGGGGTGCTCATGTGCCTGCAGGGCTCCAGAGCTCCCAAAACACAGCAAGACCACAGTGAGAAAGGAGAGGAGAGGAGACAGGGATCTTCCCAGGACAGGGGTTAGTGCAGTTTTGCCCTCAGGGTTCTTCTTTCAGCCACCAAATGAAGTCATTTTACACCATTGGTGCATTGCACCAGGCTGTTGTCTGCAGCCTTGCATTTCCCTTGGATGCAGGCCAGTGCAAAAGCAGATCAACGGCCTGGAAAAGACCCAACCGAGAGGTCAGACTTCCTGGAGAAGGAGGGAAGGGGAAGGGGCTGCTGGCAGCTCGGCTGGGAAAGGACACAACGTCGACTCTTGTTCCTGTCCCACGATTGTTCCACGTTTCGAAGGCTGCGAAGGCTGAATGAAATCCACAGCAATTGCCAAGGAAAGAAAGAGGAAAGCACAGCGCTTCGGAAAGTGGGGAAAGCTGATGTTCCTTGGTGGGTCCTCCTGACCTAGATCTTGTCCAACAGTAAGCCACCAAATCTGGGTTAAGTCTCTGCTCGCTTGACCTGACAGGGCTCTCTCTTGCTGTGCTTTCAGCTTGGGTACCTCAACGTTGGCATCTGCCTATGGAAACAGCTGCTTTCACACCCTCTCCCGTGAATACCTTTTTATTTTTAGTAAATCCCTGCTGCACCAGCGGAGAAAACAATGTTGGAAACACAGAGGCCAAAAATAGACGTTGTTCACCCCAAGACATGCACCTGGAGAGATCTTCTGTTAACCACCCATGAGGAATGCCTAAACTTCTCACCCTGGGCTGGCAACTGCTAGGGAGGCTGCATTTTATTTTAAAATGAACTCATAAACCCCATGGTACTGGCACGGGCACGACCCTTCCCTGCAGAAGGCATCGGCTGCTGGGTTTGTTTGCAATGGGAAGGTTTTGATGTCCTGGTGCATGCCAAGGAGCCACCCCGGATGACTTCCCAGGGTGGTGGGACCCCAGTTTACCACCAGTTTACCTGTCTCCATCCCTTGTGTTCAACTGGGCAGAGGCAACCCCAGAAATAAAACCAGCTCCGTCTCTCGTGATGGTGCCAGGCACGGCTGAGATGCAGCTGGTAACGGGTAGCAGTGACCGCACAACGGCTGCACATAAAACCGAACAGAAAAGCTTTATGGTTTGCACAAACCCCAGCTTCCTACGAGCCTAAGATCCATCTTTTGGGGCTTTCGAATTTCTGTTTTCTTATCCCTGTGCAGCATCAAGAACACAATGAGCCAATTCCCCCACTGTAACAGCATTTTGAAAGAAATAATTCAGACTTCTTAGAGTGAAGAAAACGAAGCACGCCGTATTCGTGTGGTGAACGAACGAGGTAGACCCCGGCTGTGTTTCATAAGAATTGTTTTTCCTCCCTTCTGTTCAGATTTATGGGATCCCCTTGCGTTTTATGGGATCCCATAAATGTTTCAGCAGAGTCCACCCTGCAGGCAGTGTCCTGAGAGCAGCAGATGTTCGAACCGAGAACAAACTCGCTGCCTACAGAGCTCTTCATGAAATATTTAACAACAGCGCCAGACGGGGATGAAACAAGACTGTAACAAAAGTTCCCCACTTTTTACCTCGGGATGAAGAATTAAATACTAAATTATGATGGCGATAAAAAACCCTCCTACCCCGTTCATCCAAGTTCTTCAGGCTAAAAGATCTCAAGTGCTATTTTGGGAGGAGAGATATTAACGTTTCCTCTACCCATAAATTATTGTTTTAGTCTCATGGCAAAAAGCAGCCCCCAAGTCAAAGAAAATAAAAAGGCCAGTTATTTCTCCAGCAAGCTGAGGTCTGCGTGTTGATACCACCGTGAATCTGGCACCACGCACCCAGGAAACACAGGGTGGAGATGCAGGAGGTGATGGAGACGTGAAACACTGAGATCCTGCAAGCACAGGAAATGGATCCCAAAAATAGCAGTGCTGACCCAGAGTTACCCGGACTCTTTTACTTATAACCCTTCATAAATGAAGAGTTTGGGTAAGAGAGAGATGAGGCTGAGGGTGACTATGAACTTGAAGAGGGTCATTATTGCAATAGCTAACCCCATGCATGTAGAGAAATCGGAATTTGGGGCTGGTGGTGGTCATTGCTGAAGTTGCCTGTGACTTCTTCAATGGTGGTTGGAGCAAAGAGGTGTTTGCTGCCAGATGGGGGAACCACCGTCCTTGGCAATAATTTAGTGTGATGGCTTCTTAATCCCAACATGGTCTGGGACATCTCCACGTGCGACAGTGTGACCCTCTTTGATGAAAATGGAAATATTATTATTTTCCAAGTTTCTGCCCAGCATCATTTCCATAATGTTACTTTACTTCACTCCATGGAATAGAGCTCAGATCTCATCTACCCACTCACTGTGTGATTTAGAAGGTTAAAAGCGGCGATTTCTAAAGCTGTGTGGCACCATCAAGTTTACCAGTGTGGGATTTATCCTGATGAAAGACATGAAATAATTGTCTGGAGTGATGGGCTGGCTTCTGTCCTCCAAACCCCTGGGTTCTCTGGACAGGCTCTACAAAGGCGGAGCAGTCTGGATATGTCTTGGGATCATAGGGAAATTCAGGTTGGAGACCTCAGGAGGTCACTACTCCAACCTCCTGCTCAGAGCAGCGTCAGCCATGAGGTCAGACCAGGTTGCTCAGGATCCTCGAAGGATGGAGACAGTGCAACCTCCCTGGTTCCTGTGCCCCGAACCTCAAAAATGTCCCTGGGACCTGCTGTGTGCTCACCCACAGCTCACCACCAGCCCTACACCCATTTTTTTCTCTCTGTTTGACATAGTTGTTTCAGATGAACGGAGGAAGAAGCCAGGACCTGTAGCGCTTGCTGTGTGGCCTCCCCTGCATCTCCTTATCTCCAGGAGCAGCTTCCCACCTCTCACATCTCGCTTCCTCCAGGGCTCAAATCCCTCCCCTCCCTGTGCTTCGCTCTTCCAGGAGCCTCCTCTCAAGGCTGCCTGGAGATACACTTCTTAAAACGGGATTTAAGCCAACAGCATCTGATTTCACAGCTCAAGTCTCTACCTGTTGTCCTCAACCATCAGGCTGGGGGGAGGATGCGACTTCAGGCAATGCGATGTCTTCAGAAGCTGGATGTTGGGCATTGCTCCTCAGCCGGTGGTCCTGGAGAGCTCTGTGCTCCTCCTGAGGGGCCCACAGAAGGTGACTAAGCAAGAAAATTTGCCAGTATATTCACTTTAACTCCATTGCATCGTACTGGAAATTTTTAGGGGCTCTGTGAAGATACAAATTAGCTGTGCCGCACTGGTGAATCTCTCAGTTTTCCTCTCCTAAACAGACTTCCAGAAGCTGCTTCTCTCTGAGACCATTTCCCTCCATCTTTCATCCTCCATTTTTCCCAGAATTTCTCCTTATCTGGAGTTTTGCACTCATGGACTCCTGGTTTCCAGCTTGCAATGGTTTCTGGCTCAGAAAGATTGAGACCTGATCAGGCCAGGGATGTCAGGAAGGGAAAATCCACCTAAGCTTTTCATCTCCTTTTGCCAATCTTTCATTTAAGCGAGATATTCATGCTGCTGATGCCAATATCTGCAACAGCTTCCCATCCACCTCTGTGTTCAGTCCAGTGCTGTCCACCTCCTTTGCAAGAGGAGGGAACCACCAACGGTGCAGTGGGAATTGGGACCTAACTCCTCTTAACCCCTTTCTCTCCTTTTTCTTTGATGAAACATATTTATATCCTCAGACTCCACCACTAATTTCCATCCCACAGAGTCACTGCTGCCTTTCCATCCCCTCTTGAACTGCTTCTCTGGCAAAATGCAGCTCCTGACCAGGACCTTCTGCAGAGTTTCCTGGCTTTCCACTGAAGCAGGACCTCACTGACCACTTCATCCTCTCTGTTTGTTGGATCCAGGGGAAGGAAACAGCAATGAGATCATTTGGAAAGCTATAATTCTTTTTCCTGACGTGGCTTGCCCAGCGGAAAGCCAGGAGTCTGATGAGAAAACACCGAACGGCGATCGCCTTCACCTGGAAGTGAGCCACCAATGTGCATCTGCAGCCCAGAAACCAACCCCAGCCTGGGCTGCAGCACAACAAGTGTGGCCATGGGGGCAGGGAGGGGATTCTGCCCCTCTGCTCTGCTCTGCTCACACCTCACCTGCAGGGCTGCGTCCAGCTCTGGAGTCCCCAGCACTAAAAGGACATTGAAGTGCTGGAGCGGGGCCAGAGGAGGCCACAGAGATGATCCAAGGGCTGGAGCAGCTCTGCTATGGAGACAGCTGAGAGAGCTGGGGTTGTTCAGCCTGGAGAAGAGAAGGCTCTGGGGGGACCTTACAGCGACCTTCCAGGACCTGAAAGGTGCCCATAAGAAATCTGGGGAAGAGCTGTTCACTGGGGCATGGAGCGATAGGACGAGGGGGAATGGTTTTAAACTGGAAAAGGGCAGATTTAGGTTGGATCTGAGGAAAAAGCTCTTCCCCATGAGGTGGTCGATCAGTGGCACAGGTTGCCCAGAGGTGGTGCAGGCCCCATCCCTGGAGATATTCAAGGCCAGGCTTGATGGGGCTGTGAGCAACCTGATCTGGTACCAATGTCCCTGCTGACTGCAGGGTTGGACTGGATCAGCTGTAAAGGTCCCTTTCAACCCAATATATATGATCCTGTCATAGACTCATTGGTGAAAACGAAGGTGATAATTAAACCCCACAGCACCCCATCCTCCTCCTCCATCCTGCCTTGGTCCAGAGGTGCAGCCCTGTTCGATGGAGGGGCCGTGGGAACTGGTGGGGACCCGCGGATAGGACATAGCACCGCTCCAGGCTCAGCTCAGTGATGGATGGGGACAAATGCATTGTATGTCCCCTCCCAGAGCCATTTATTCATCGATTTGATGCTCGGCAAGGATCCCGGGGATCTATCAGCGGGCTGGGATGTGCCCAGCAAGCATCTCTGCAT
Organism: Mesitornis unicolor; assembly: GCF_000695765.1. Taxonomy (NCBI): domain Eukaryota; kingdom Metazoa; phylum Chordata; class Aves; order Mesitornithiformes; family Mesitornithidae; genus Mesitornis; species Mesitornis unicolor. Next base: position 6,416 of record NW_010188669.1, read on the forward strand.
GGCAGCATTCAGAGCTCGCGAGCTGCCACGTCCCTCTTGTTACCAAGACAAATTAGAGGAATACGGTTTTGTTTTATGGCTCCCTCTAAGCAGGTCAGCATTGGAGCCAGTAGCAAAAGGATCCTTTGCAAACCAGATACAGGATTATGGAGATTTGGAAGGGAATGCGCAGGGGGAAGTGTTGTATTTGGTCAATTCACTGTCCTTTATGCAGCTTTTTCGCATCTGCAAGCAAGAAAAATAATAAAAAAAAGAATAAACAGAAAACAAAACCACTCATTTACGAAACAGCAAACAGAGCCTAAAACCCAGCCTTGGGAAGGAAAGCTGCTGAGAGCTTCCCCATTCCCAATTATTCTTGTGAAATACACAGCTTGGGAAAGCACACAGGCGTAACCAGCCGTAAATCTTGGTTTACTAATAAACCTTTTACCTCTAGGACAGTTACAGCTGGAGAGTGAAACGCTACAGCCCGTGCTGGGGGAATCTCCACTGAAAACCAGGGCTGGCAGGCAGGCTTCAGACAAACTCTATTCCAATGTCAATGAGCAGCATTTATTGTGTTTCATAAGCTAAAGAATCTTAAGAGGCTTCAGGGAAAGCATCCAGAAGTGAGCGAAGAGCTTATGGGGAAGACACAGCACCGATGTTGCACACAGTCAGCTGCTGAGGCGCCTGTGAGCTGTGCTTTGGCCTCACGTCTCAGGAAATAATGGCTAAAAATCTGCTTTTTTGGCTGGTTTCTGCTGCAGAATTGAATGCTGAGGGTCAGAGGGGCTGGGCTTTGCTGGAATCAGCTTCTTCATGACTCAAGAAACTTCAGGTCTTGCATCACCCCTGCCTCTTCCAGCAGCTCCCATCAGATTTCTTCCCAAATCAGTGCAGGGAGAGCTGCTGGTCCGTGCTGCAGGGCAAGCACTTGGATGGAAGATTATTTCAGATTATTTCACCTTTGCCAACTTCACCATGCTGTCACACACACCAGGGGCCAAGTTCAAAGATCAAATCCATGTCTTTCACAAGAAAAAAACTCCCGATTCGATAGGGACAGCAGCCCTGGCTTCTCATCCCTGGGCACGGTTGTCGCTCCAACCCGGAGCACAAAAGTCTCCGTGGGCTCTTTATCCCTTGCACTAAACCCGCACCAGCCTCTACAAGACCATGATTTACAACTTTCCATCTACCCTGGGGGCTGTCCCAGTGATTTGAGCAGGAATTTACTTCCTCAGCGGGTGCTTGTACAGCGCCAGACATGACAGAGCGCTCTCTCAGCAGGGAATCCCATGGGCCTTAATTTATTGATTATCGTTAGTCGTAATAATACTGATACAGCGGCAGAGAGATTAAAACACCCAGTGCACAGGCACAGAAAGCTTGATCAGCTGGCAAATGGCTAACGGGCTTGCTGGGAAGCGGCGCCACCAGTTCTTTAACGCCACGGTGATGTTTTTCTGTATTTCACCCCAAAAGCAGCATCCACCTCATCACCCAAATGCAATCTGCAAGGCATGGTCGAACCCCCCGGGGCACACACGCTCGTCACCGTCACCGCAGGTCACTGGGTTTGATGGGTGGCATGGAAAGCAGCGATTTCCCCGTTCCCCGAGAAACACAGCACCGAGCCAGCTGGGCAGCCCCTTCCCAAAGGGTTTTCCCACCGCTTCGGTTCACACTCGCCAGCTTTCCTTTGGGGAAAGGGCATTGTCAGCCCTTTCCTGGAAGTCATGCGTGACACCCGGTAGCAGCAGCTGGGTTATTTATGTCTGCTTGTCAGCTGGAAATACAATGCACAAGCCGGGCTCTGGTAGCGACTCGCACTGAGATGTGGGGTGCACAAGCGAAGCCGAAATCGCAGCTCTCATTTAAGCAAAGGCTCCGCATGCCTCCAAATACCAGGAGAGGAAAAACAAAGCTCTTTAAAAAAAACCCACATGCTTTTCTTCCCAGCATCTTAAAAGCCTCCTTCAATGGGAGACAACAGTTGATCAACTGCGGCTATTGCAATCTTTCCTCATGTAAATGCTTTAATTCCTGCAGATATTTTAAATGAGAGCACAAACTTAATCTACCGATCTTTTTTCCCCTATTATCTGATGCAGCTGCATCCATGATGCAACATGCCAGCTAAAAGCCCCCCAAAACACAGAGTACAGCCTTTATTAGCTATTCATGGCTTGAGGCTGCCTATGCAAGTACTGAACAGGTAGGGGAGATTTGTGGTGTCAAAGCACCTATTTGAGGTCACTCTGCACTGACCCTGGGGCAAAACCTGGCCGAGATTATGGGGACATGTTAAAGTTGGGCTGGGAGGACGGAAAGGAGGAGGATGTCCATGTACCGAGTCACACATACCCCATCAGGTGAGGCAAGAACTAAAATCCATCATCATTGACTTCCTCAAGAAACCAATTGCCCATCTTGGCTGTTACCAGCACCTGGAAGCCACAAGAAGGATGTGGGTCCTCGACAGATGGATCAAGATCTGTGCACATCGCGGTTGCTGCGGCAATGCTGCTCCCCGTATCCCCAGTAATGAGCTCAGTGATGGGGATGCCTGCAGAGGTGGGGACCGGCCAGGAGAGCCGAGCTGGAGCTGCAGCAGATTCCTGACAAAAGAGCCAATTTTTGCACAATGCAGCATCCAGGTCCTCATTTCGCCTTGCATGAACACCCAGCACCGTGCTGTGAGCCACAAGCGTGCGGCACGAAACATATGGGGACAGAAAGGCAACCTCGAGTGCCATTAACTGGCAAAATAAATACAGGCAAGGTGTCTCGCCTCCGTTGTCCGGTTTTATATCTGGAACTAATTTTGTCGTCATTCCGATGAGTGACGAGATAATTGCTGCAGCTGGGCTATTCAGCCTACCCCAAAGAAACCCTTTCTTCATTAATTCAGGCAGTGATTACACACTCCGAGCCAAATTTCTTCTGCGTGTAACCCCATTAAGGCAGCGCCTTTACCCTGGGGATGGGCTTAGCCCTCACTGTTTAAATACCGTGTTTGCGTTTCTTTGTTCTATGGGAGACAAAGGAAAAGCCTTTTTTTTTTCCTAAATAGAAGAAATTAAGGAAATCTGATGTCTTCCAGCGCAAAACAGGACACTTAAGGTGCAATCATGGGCAATTAGAAATGATTGAGAGAGTCAGGAAAACGGCCAAAATGCTGTCTTCAAAATACCTTCAAAATATTCCGTGTTTTCTAGAGAGCGAGGGGAAGGAGCAGCGCGTCTGGCACGGCAAAGATGCTGTGTTTGTACGGCAGATCTGGGGACAACGACCAGAAACCATTCCCCCACCAGCTGGGAGAGATTTCGAGCCCTTTATGCAGAGGAGGAGACGGCATAAAAACAAGAGGAGAGCTAAAAAGGGAGAAGGGGGGGGATAATCGCTGTGATAGCATCTGCGGCAACGTCCGCAAAGCCTTTCGTGTGGATGCTCTCCGCTTTTTTTATCCGCACAACCATTGCCATGCTCCTCCGTGCTGCGCTGGCAATATAATACAACAAGAGAAAGTCTGAGGTCCGGTGATATAAAATGAGATTTCATTGCTGCTCCTTTTCCTTACTGTGAAATAACAACACGAGGAAAAGGGATTATGCACTGAATAGGAAGTGTCTGCCAAATGCAAGCGGGGTTTGTGTGAACACAATTGGCCAGCACAATAACACCCACTGTTTACAAGCTAAAAGGAAGCTAAAATTAGGATATAAAGCAGTGTCCTCGGCTGAAATAAAACTGCGCTATTGTCGGGAGCGGGGCGTGGGGAATCTCCCGTCTTTGACCTTGACTTTGACCCTGTCTGCCTTCTGCCCTGTGTTATCCTCGGCTTTTCATCTCCCTTTACCTTGCTTGATCTTTCAAAAGGGAACAATAGGAGCCGGGCTGTCAAGTTAAATGGCAATTTATGGCTGTCGCCCACATCGGAAACAAAGGAGCGGCGCTTTTACACGACTGCAGCCTCCTGGCAACACTAATTTGAAGCACAGCCCTTCAGCAAAGTGCTCTCTTGCAGCCCATTAAATGAAAACCTACCACTGATCTCATTAGCAAACGCGCTACAACGGCTCTGAAGGAAAACTATACAAAATTTTTCAAAGGCCAGATATCCTATTTTTTGTCAAAAAGGGGTATTTTTTACAATCAGATGGCTATTTGGTGATAGCTTTTATTGTCACAGAGCTGTGTATAGCCCCGTGGGTGAGGAAAAGCAATGTTCACATTGTGCTGATATTCAGTGCAGAGGTACCTGCCCCTGCCCCAATTGGGACTTTATGTCTATTTACAGTGCAGATCACAGCATTTCCCCCCTTCCATTAAAACTATGAGAACATCTTGGAAATCTGTGTTGAAATTCTAGCGTGCTTCAAAACCCCAACGTCTCAAAACTTGCTGGGATTTCGCTCCTAACATCTCCTTTCAGGGAAAAAAAAGTCAAGAAATCGGCACACCTTGCTTATCCCATCATAAAATGCAAAGACAACACGTTAGCCTTTGTAAAGCTCTTGATGCAGAGGAGTTAAAACTATCCAAAGGCACGCTGCTAGCATTGCAGTTGCATCGTAAACCTTCCTGAAATCACACAGCCACAAACAGCATCCTCTAATTCCTCCTGGTATTCAAAAGCAGTTAGAAAACTCTCCTTGGATTTTTATTTGTCCTTTTTTAAAGGGAAAAATATGTAAGACGTGTAAGGATCTTTTTAGGAGACGTCCCAAGGGAAAAGCACGAACCATCTCCTGGTTCAGACAAGGAGTCAGCAGGATGAGACTCGAGTGCCCACTGCATGTGCCAAACCTTCACTTGAACTTGGTGTGTTTTCTCCCTGGATGGGCTACAAAAGGCTCCTGGAATTCACATTCTCATTACCTTAAATATATCACATTGTTATTGACTTAAACAACACCTCAGGAATATTTCCACACCTGAGAAAGCTTTGCTTATGCAGGGAATTCTCTGCACTGCAAAGGTTTTGCCTCTCACTTTCTGAACTTATTAAAAAACCCTTTATCACACCTCTATGCGCATTGCTGGGTACGCTCCCGGTTTCTAAGTGCATCAACAGCAGAGATTGGCCCAAATTTGCTATCAAATCACATTAAATACTTGAGGCTGGATGTGTGTTGGGTCGTGAGCTGATGTTTCCACATCTCCGGTGGCTTTGGTGCCCCTCGCCTTTGCCGCAGTGGTGCCAGAGCAGCGCAGCTCCAGCTCCTTGCTTCGCAGGCACCAGGAGGCAGCAAATACACAATAAAGGTGCAAAGCCAAAGAGAAAATACATCCTGGCTGTTGCTTTGCCTCCTACGGCTGTTGCTTTGCCTCCCGTCGCCGTAGCTTAGCTGAGGAAGAAGCCAAATGTCCCGCCATGTTCCTGTATAATTTTTTGAATTAAAAATCGAATTTTAATTCTAGTTCTTTTACCTCCAGGCAAAACCTGACATTTGGTTCCACGCACAGCATGAGATGCTGAGAGGAGCCCTACACCGTGGCACCAGGGCTGGAAAGTGCAGGAATGTAATCAATGTCCTGGCTTCTGCACGGACACGGAGCTCGCTGCTGGGGGTAGAAAATACAGCGTCTGTTGTGTCATTTGGTACCTTAAAATTTGGTAATCTGGTGTGATGTGCGGTCTGTTTTACTCCTAGAAATGCAAAAATGGCTCCATTGGACCAGGGGAGATCCAGTGAGACACATAACGTGTCCTTTCTCCAAAGCCTCCCATGAAGGGGTGCTTGGAAACTGGTCCAAAAGCTTTGTGTGGGCTGAGCAGACCAATACCAATGCCATCCTCAAAAACACCAGCGTGGGCAATCGCAGATGAGGAGCTCCCAATTCAAGTTGGGGGATAAGGACTCTGTGTGAAGGAACCACCACAGCCAGCAAAATCTGGGTCCCTGGGGCAAAATCACCCCCGTGTGGTGGTCACATCCTTAAAGCAACACATCGACATTTCTGGAGGAAATTTGCTTTGCAGCAAAGTGGGAGCACTCCGTGATTAATTCTCCTTGCTACATGCAAAGTGCATTTTTCCTTCCTCCTTCCCATGCCAAAGAATTACCCAGTTATAGTGGAAAGCCAAAAGGATGAGTCTAAATGGGATTCTCAAGAGATCGCCATGGAGGAGAGCATGCCCATCTGCAGCAGAATGATCTCACTCACATCACCAGATAATTTTCGCCAAAACTTCCTCTGAAGCCTCATAAATTTTGGTAGGGCTGAAACGCTGCAGCGGATTATCTGTATGAATTACCCGCACAGCAGATCTTTGCTATCTCATAGCTCTTCCATATGCTAGAGAAAGATATAACCAACACTTGCTAGTCAGAAGTTAAGCAGTATTTATATGGGAAATGAAAAGGGCTTTTAACATATTTTTAAATGGAAAAGGAGATTCACAATCTGAGCAGGGATGTTGCAGCACCGGTGCTGTTCATTGAGATGCCTCCAACCATGGGTGCTCCGGTTCCACCACCAGAACACAGACATACAAATTTTGGCTAGATGTTTAGAAACCTGGAACCGGATGGCCATGATTTGATATTTGTCATATTTCTGGGTAGGAAACAGCTTTTCATTGGTAAGACAAAGAAACAAACATGAAAGCCAAGTGGTTGAGCTCCTTAAATTTGTAGGCAGGCATCAATCTAAGTTCAGCTTCAGTTTCAAGGTTGTTTCTGAGCCACTGGTGAAATCTAGGACTTAGAAAAGGAGGTGGCTACACGGAATTTGGTTCTTGTATTTATTTTGAGGTGAATGGTGCAGTGATGCCTTGTGCCACGCATTGCCTGCAACATCAACTCTGGTGCTCCAGGTCCAGGTGCTGGGCTGAGATCGCTGGGAAATGATCACAACATTTGTGATGTCTCTGGCTGCATGGAGAAAAGGCATTTCCAGCCTAGACAGATGTCCTGGTTTGAGCTCAACAGAACTGATTTTCTATTCAGTGATTTCACTTTCCAGCTCAGTCTCTTCTCAGTGGCTGAACTTGCTGAAACCAGCAGCATGGTTTAACAACAGTGGGCACTGCTACAAGTGATAGTGCTGGGATGGTGTGGAAACATGGCAAGGCCACTGTCTCACCATGGGAGCCGTGTCTGCACCTACAGGAGGAGCAGACCCAAACCTGACCAACCAGGGATTGCATCCCACACACGCCACACTCAGTGGAAAGCCCAGGGATCACCAGGGTCTCCACCCTTCCAGCTTGGACCCTTCCTTCCCTCTCCACCCCTGCAATGGCCCAAGGCCCAGCAGACCCTGCTGCTTTGCCTGCCTCTGATCCTGAGCCCTGTGTTCCTGCATCAGCTCCCACTGCTGCTGGGTCCACACTGGGACTTTTCCAGTGCTCCCAGAGCCTCTGGTGCCGTCATCGTCATTGGGGTAGGATTTTATATTGGTTTTGTATATCTGTTTGTACATATCTGTATATATCTCATTATTTTCCTATTTACATTATTATCCTGTAGTATCTCTATCATTGTTTTATTAAATCTGTTCGTTGTCTTTTCCAATACATACAGTCTCTCTTCCTTCTCTTTTCTCTTCCCTTCTGGGGAGGGGAGAGGGGTTCATAGAGAGCATCTGGCCAGAGTTTAGTGGCCAGCCCAGCCCTAAACCATGACATCAGGGACCCACAGACCTGGAGAAGAAGCTACAAATGCAGTTTCTAGCAAGAAGAAACCATCGTGGCCCAAGGGACTGCTCCTTCTCAAGGCTTTTGGTACCAACAGGCAGATCTAAATAAAGCACTGGTGATCCAAAGGGCATCCATCTGGCTTTTTCCTTCCAGGACCTCAGGTCACTCCAGGGTCACTCCTCAGGTCTCCAACTCCTCTGGAGATCTCTGCATGCCTGAGATCTGTGGGCATCTGCAGCTCACAGCGCTGGGAGGTTTGCTCTGAGCAGAGGATCCAGCTCTTTCTCCATCTCTATCTCCCTTTAGGGAGGTGTCTTAACAGCTATCGACTCGGTAAAGCACAAAATGAGCTCAAAACGGCAGCACCGTGACATATTGGTTATTCCTCTATTTACTGTTTGGGCTCACTGAGGACCTTGAGCAATGCCAACTGCAAAGAGCAGAATTGAAACGAAACTCTCTCACTCCCCTAAACTCCCTGCAGCAAATGTAAAAGCCCCAAGGACCCAATCCCATTTTTCTTCCTGTTTTATATTACGAATAAAATGTATTTCCTCCTCCCCATGAAAATTATTATCCTTCCAAGCCAAGAGCTGAGCACGGCTCTGGGGATCCCATCAGGACGGGCAGAGTTAAGTGGGATGGAAAGGCACAAACTCTTTAGGATTCTGCCCAAATTCCCCCGCCGTGTAATTCAGCTTGTCGGCGCAGGATAATACGGGATTCACTAACTTGATGGATGTCTTCGATCATCTGCAGACTAAACAGATGCTGTGCTGAATAAATACACCTATAACTTATTCATTTTAGTGTACTGAACGACATCCTTAGTGCAGCCAGGGAGGAGGGACGTGGAGACACTTAGAGTAACTCTCTGCTTGAAGAGGACTGCCCTAATATTGATGCTGGATATTGCACCTAGGGAAAAAAACCCCTAATATGCACCTAAGCTTCTAGGTCCATTATATATTTTTTTTAAGTATTTCAGCCTTATTTCCAAAGCACATCATAAATCATTGTAGGAGGTGGAACTGAAAACTAAAGGCATGGTGAGGAGCAACTCACATTTATGGCTTCTCCTAATATTGTTGAGGTCCTTGCTATGTGCAGATGTGGTAGAGATGCTGCCATCCTCGCCTTCCGCAGCCAGCTCAGAGGTTTGTAAAACAAATACCAAATTCATTTTAACTTCAGTTTGTCACAGATTCCCTTAGAAATTTTGTACCCAAATGCTTTGAAGGATTAGTGCTCAGTGACCTGATGATGTAGCTGGATGGGAACCGAGCTTTCATTGCCAGACGAGTTGGAGGCTAAAATCATCTGTGCTGGAGCCGTACCTCTGCAGGAGCTTTGCAGGGATTGAAAATCCAATTTCAGGTTATCTAACCACCGTGAAGCCTTTAATGCTTGCAAAATTCAAGGTTAAAAAAAACTGAAAGAAAAAGAAACAAGAACAACAGGCCATCAGCTTCTCTATGGGCCTAACAGGATAAACAAATCCGAGAAGGTAAAGTGATCAGGTATGCGTCTGACAGGGCACAGCATGTCAAAAAGACTCAGAAACTCGCTTCTGGCATCGATCTTCTACAATTCCTGTGGGATTAGAGAAGCTTTTCCCCAGCCTTGAATCCCAAGCAGTGGCACAGATGCTTGCAGGACGCAGAGGAGGTGGGAATGGATTTTGCTTTGGGACCGAATAGTCCATGCTGTAAGATTCGACATGGATTTTGGTTCTGAGGGGTAGATTTTCAGCTGCAGGAGCACAGCAGGAAAATAAGGACTTGTTGTGTCCAACAGCCACTGCCAACACCATGGGCCAGGGAGGTCAGTTTGGGCTACCCGAGCAGTGGTTGGGCTGGCTGGAAACAACATGGGCTTACTTTTGAAAAGCACTGGTTCTCCTGAATGTTTTGTGAATCAGCCTTGAGGATAAGGACCACGCTTCTGCAGAGCAAGACCAGGCTTTGGCTGGCAGCATTAGCACGGATAATTCATGCTGCACCGCTGGTTGTCACATCGATGTATTTCTCACAGGCACTTGATGTTGGTTTTGGGTTCAAATCAGTTGAACCTCAGGACATCACAAGAGCTTGTGCGTTGAGGGTTATTCCTCCTCCTTGGGTTCAGCTCCGTCTAGGACCATCTTTCTGTAGAGATTTGCTGTATCTCACCCCTAAACTCTCTCTCTACAAGGATGGTCCTGCAGAGCAAGGGTTAGGATAACGTGGAGTGGCTCTGTCTTGAGCAGCCAAGTTCAGACCTGAGCTTCTGAGGTTCAGATCTGCTCCCGTCTCTGCTGACTGAATCTGATTTTGGACACCTGAAGGCAGAAACCAACACCAGCCTCATTGCAATGCAATGTCCAGCCATCCCATCTCGCACCAGGTCTGTGTCCCAACCTGCAAGCCTTTTTATCCTCGTCATGGTGGTTAACGAAGACAACCATCTTGGCTAGGTTTCCTCTTGCACTCCCCTCAGGCATCTCTGATTCCTATCTCACCACCTGGGTGCTTGGTAATGCTCTTTGAAGTTTGAGGGTAGGCTTGTGCAGAAATCTCAGCTTCTGCTGACTGTTTCTGGATGCTGAAGAAAGCTTTGGTTTCCTTGCAGAGAAGGGATTCACCTTAACCTTTTCCTTTCCTACGTGCTCATGTTTTTCTGCTTGGCTTTTGACATCTGTCCACGCATTTCCCTTCTCCACTGCCAGGATCTGCACATCAATTACACCCAGGCTGCTGTAAGCAGTGTTCATAGCTGCCAAAACCAGAGCAGGCTTCCTCTAGGAAAACAAAAGTCATTCAAATTAATAATAACCTGCCAGGAACCCATGGTACCGTGAATCAGCATTTAAACTCCATCTCGCTTGGCTCTCTGCAGCCTGGCCTCATAGGGCTTGGAAACTGGAAGGAACAAGTTTCAAATAATTGTGTGTTCATGCTCGGATCGTAATTAAATCCACATGCAGACACCATCTGACATGTCATGAGCATTACTCTTAAAGGCATGAATTTGGGATAACCACAAGATCCGAGGGAGGCAGGGAGTGAAGGATACACTTTACTCCAGCAAGGTATAATTACACTTATTTATTCCACATGCACATATGTTTCATTCTATTTATCCATCCACCCATCCATCCATCCATCCATCCATCCAGATATAAATGATGTCTGAACATGATCTCAAGACTCTATTTCTCTATTAGAGACAGCTCACCCCAGCCCAGTAAATCCCGTGTAAAGGGGAGAAAAGCCCTGAACCACAAGGTCTGCACCAAGCTCTGTAAATCAGGGGACCTGCATGATTCTATAAATCACGACCCTGATTAGGGTGGGAGGCTGCACAAAGTAATGCCCAGGACTGCTGAGATCGCCGAATTCCTGCTTTTCTCTCTATGGCAAATTGTAAATTACTGAGCTCTGCAAAGTGCTCGTTTCAGAGCAGTCCAGCATCAAACAAAATAAATCCCGGTTTTTAGGGATTCTGCTCTCACCTGATGCAGAGGAGGAAGAAAAAGAGTTGTGCTGCCTGATTTAGTATCCTATAAAGACTCCGCCTGGAAGCTGCTCGGAGCTTTGCAGCCTAACAAGAAGTGCTGGTGGAGATGGATTAGCAGTCAGAGCGCAGGTGATGGGGGTCAGCCATGCAAAAGCAAAGGAGTTTATCCACATTTCTGAGGCCGAATAACTACACAGAGCCATAAGCTGTAATAGTTTCCAAGCTAATATCGGCCACCCAAGAGCTGCAGCACGCTTGACACGCAGCGATCACCGACACGAGGCCCCTTGGTCTGTCAGAATGAAGTCGCTTGGCTCATTTGACACCAAGGAAATAGAAATACTACAAGATTTGATTTATTTACATGAATATGGAGCAGGCACAGCTGGTGCAGGGTTATCCTTGGGCCTTCACGGGCTATATGGGAACCAGAAATGTGCTGCTTGTTTAATATCTTTATTTCTTGTTTGTTCAACTCTCTACCAGGAAGAGCTGCAATTCCCTACATTGAATGCTGGGCAGGTTACACCCTGACATCTAATTTCATTAGCTTCTCCGGGTACACAGAGCATGAATTTGATGGGTTTGAAGCTGTCCTGTGCTCGCCAACCACGGAAACAAGGAGGGGAAAATCGATCCGTAAAGGTAGCACTGAATTTGCTGCGGCTGAGTGCAAACTGACACGAGCGGCCTCTTAATTAGGTAGAGAGATAATGAAATCACTGCGTCGTGGAAGGGTGCACACAGACACACACCAAAGTCCTCTTTGGGAAGGTCTGCCCAGGGTCACCGGTGAAAATATGGGGGATCCTAAAAATTTGCTCTATTAATAATCAATAATAAATTAATTATTAACATTTAATAAGAAATATCAAAATAATAAATAAAATAACAAAGCCATAAACAGTAATTGTAATATTATTAATAATAGTTAATGCCTTAATGACAATTAATGAATAATCAATAATTAATTAATAATTAATTGATAGTTAATTAATAATCTTGGAGGAAGGAAGGTCCATAGGGGCCCCAGATGGAGTTTAACCCCTTCCAGTGCTTCCTAGGAGCAGTCACTGATGCTGTGATCCCACGGAGATTTGCAGAGGACCCGAGAGCATCAGGACTTGCCTTGCTCACACCCTACCCTCCCTCCTCAGCATTTCATGTTTTCTGAATCACATAATCACAGAATCACAGAATGGCTCGG